>NW_015505645.1:426253-439813 GCF_001515645.1 Sinocyclocheilus grahami
GGGGTCATATGATGCGATTTCAAGTTTTCCTTTTTCTTTGAATAGATAAGATCCCTAAAGTTGCAAAGACTAAAGTCTCAAACCCAAAGAGATATTTTTATAAAAGTTAAGACTTAAGAGTTCCACGTCCACGCCCTCCTAAAACGCCTCATTTAAACACACCTCCACGTCTACGTCACTATGTGGGAAGATTTGCATAACGCCGCCCAAATGTTCACGCAAAGAAAGAAGGTGTAACTTTATTGTTGCTGCTACCGCCGCCGCCATGTTGTGAAGACTCTGTGTGTTTCGTTGCGAAAGCGAAACTACTTTGTTTGGCCTTCCAAAAGAGGACACGACTAGAAATCAGTGGTTAAGTTGTATTTACAGCACTGTTCCAGAACACTTCAACCCAAATATTCAGATGTGTGCTGCGCATTTTATGGAGGACTGTTTCCTGATCCTGGGAGATTAGACTACAACGCCGGCTGTTTTGACTCACAGTCTGTAAGTACATTTTCATATTTAAAGGATTTGCCACTGATGATTCAAACGCGAGTTTTGAGGAGTGTAGAGTAGCGCTTGTTGTTTGTCATTTCTCCGATCACAAATGCAGACATGGTTTTATGTTTACGAGGTGCGATGCAACGCAACGAGTAAAAAGACAGTATAAGTCATTATAATCCGTAATTATGTCCCCACTGCATGCAACAAATGCCTCATTTATAATGTGTTTTAATGGTTTTGTCTCGTCGCTCTGGCCGGACAGGGTATCACAGTATGGTAGGGGCGTAACATTTCCGTCACACGCTTGAGGTATTCGGCCAATCACAACGCACTAGACAGCTCCAATCAGAGCACATCTCGCTTTTCAGACCGATGAGCTTTGTAAAAATCGACGCGTTTCAGAAAGGCGGGGCATAGAGGAGAAATAATAATGTGCAGTATGTGGAAAATAATGTGTGTTTTTTTACCTTAAATCGCATAAACACATTTCATTACACCAAATACACCAAATAATGTTCTTTTTAGCAACATCATACGACCCCTTTGAGGATAAAAGACTCGAGTTGCTTTTAAAATATTCCTCGAGTCGAGTCAAGTCTGGAGTCATTTCAGGTTGAGTCTGAAGTCTATAAAAATGCGACTCGAGTCCGAGTCACTAACTCGAGTGCCCATCTCTGATCTAGCTTATGGAGATACATTATAGCTGTATCATTTCCAGCTCTCATACAAATAAAAAATGTAATTACATTTTAAAAAGAAAATGTAACATTTATTGATATATTTTAACGAACATGATATATTATAATAAATAAACAAATATTAAGAATGGATTATAATAAATATATTAGTATAAATGCTATAAAATTCAAAAATATTCAACATTATAAATCTTTCTGGGACTGCTACACTGTAAAAATAAAATTTATTAATTTTAGTGTTGGGGCCAGTAAAAATGTGAATTTGTGTATTGTTTTCTATCTATGTGAACTAAAAAAATATATAATGTTGACACTGTCGTTGCCGTGTAAAGTGGCTTTATGTTCAAATATAAAGTTGCAAGAAAGAAAAGACAGTTCAGTATGCAAAAAGATCTCAATTCATTATGCAAATATTATGAAAACATCATTGCCATCTTGCACGCTAAACATTCTATCAATGTAAATGAAAGAATGAAATTATCTGTAAAACAAAGTTTAAATGCACTGTACGTCAAGTGGTTCGGGCTGAATTCACTGCAGAAGCTTAATACTTAGGATTGAAAAATTTGAGGAACATCGATCCAGTGCAACACTGCAACAATCTCATGACTGCACAGCCTATTATCCTAAAAATCCCTTTGAACAGGCTATGTTAAAGGGTTAGTTCACCCAAAATTGAAAATTCTGTCATTAATTACTCACCCTCATGTCGTTTCAAACGCGTAAGACCTTCGTTCATCTTCAGAACACAAATTTAAATATTTTTGATGGAATCTGAGAGCTGTAGGACCCTGCAGACAGCAACGCAACTGAAATGTTCCTAAGTCCAGAGACGTAGCAAGGAGATCTGTAAAATAATCCATGTAACATCAGGGGTTCAACCGTAATTTTTACGAAGCTACGAGAATCATTTTTGTGTGCAAAAGAAAAAAAAAAAGACTTTATTCAACGATTCGTCTCCTCCGCATCACCCTGGTGCCATTTTGGAGAGTATCAGCTGGATGCTGTTCTGTGTCAGCTGCGACACGCCGGATCTGTTTCCTACGTTGTTGTGATTTGATTTGAACAAAAACAGCGTGTCCGTGTGATGCAGCTGACACAGAACAGCATTTTACGCAGTTTACGTCCAGCGGAAATTCTCCATAATGGCACCAGCGTGACGCGGAGGAGACGAATTGTTGAATAGTCTTTTTTTTTCTTTTGCGCACAAAATGTATTCTCGTAGCTTCATAAAAATTACGGAACAACTGATGTCACATGGATTATTTTACAGATCTCCTTGCTACGTCTCTGGACTTGGGAACATTTCAGTTGTATTGCGGTCTCTGCAGGGTCAGACAGCTCTCAGATTCCATCAAAAATATCTTAATTTGTGTTCCGAAGATGAACGAAGGTATTACGGCATGAGGGTGAGTAATTAATGACAGAATTTTTGGGTGAACTATCCTTTAAGGAAACATCCACAATCACGCCTGCAGTGATGGGGTGAAATTCAGCCTATACACATACCTGCGGTCCTCCTACAGCTCTATATTTAGACAGAGGACAGAGGTATAACCTAGTTTCACAGTGAAGTGGAACAGGAAGAAACCTGTCCTCTACATGTCTCACCTTCTGCATCCAGCATCTTAGGGATGTCCAGGTACTTTTCAGCGACATCAAAGGCAGTGTTCAGATTAGTCATTGGGTCGTCCTGAGTGAGAGCAAACATCAAAGCATGAGTCATGGTCTTTCATACTGCTGGTCTCTATATATGGTCAGAGGTTCTGGTAATGCCTCACCTTGCGCAGTTTACCGTAATCAATGAGTTCTGGACGATGTCTGTGAATGAGTGCACAGAAGCCCAATCCATCCTTCCAACTGACAGGAAGAGAGACAGAAAGAGAAATGTAGTATATGATGCTGTAGCTCAGCGTTCAGTTGCAGTATCTCTGTCAGTCTTGCTCTTTTCCCATCATTCACCCTGCTTCTCTCTAATGCTCATTTCCTGTCTGCTCACCTGATGTGGAAATTCTGAATGTTGACGTTTTTGTAGGGAGCTGTTTTCCTCTGGCACCACAGCAGCAGGCCTTCTTTAGCTGAGGTCTCTGCACACACACACACACACTCATATGGAATCTCAAATGGAATCTCAGGAGTGGAAAGAAAACATTGTCATTTAAATGACTCACAAATTCATGACATTACGTTTGTATTAAACAATGAATATTCAGAAAGCCAAAAGAGCAGAACTGTATAAAAAAAATTATGCTAATTCAGTCAGTCATTCTGTTCACTCTCATGATATCATGTCGTTTCAAACGCGTAAGACCTTCGTTCATCTTCAGAACACAAATTTAAATATTTTTGATGGAATCTGAGAGCTGTAGGACCCTGCAGACAGCAACGCAACTGAAATGTTCCTAAGTCCAGAGACGTAGCAAGGAGATCTGTAAAATAATCCATGTAACATCAGGGGTTCAACCGTAATTTTTACGAAGCTACGAGAATCATTTTTGTGTGCAAAAGAAAAAAAAAAAGACTTTATTCAACGATTCGTCTCCTCCGCATCACCCTGGTGCCATTTTGGAGAGTATCAGCTGGATGCTGTTCTGTGTCAGCTGCGACACGCCGGATCTGTTTCCTACGTTGTTGTGATTTGATTTGAACAAAAACAGCGTGTCCGTGTGATGCAGCTGACACAGAACAGCATTTTACGCAGTTTACGTCCAGCGGAAATTCTCCATAATGGCACCAGCGTGACGCGGAGGAGACGAATTGTTGAATAGTCTTTTTTTTTCTTTTGCGCACAAAATGTATTCTCGTAGCTTCATAAAAATTACGGAACAACTGATGTCACATGGATTATTTTACAGATCTCCTTGCTACGTCTCTGGACTTGGGAACATTTCAGTTGTATTGCGGTCTCTGCAGGGTCAGACAGCTCTCAGATTCCATCAAAAATATCTTAATTTGTGTTCCGAAGATGAACGAAGGTATTACGGCATGAGGGTGAGTAATTAATGACAGAATTTTTGGGTGAACTATCCTTTAAGGAAACATCCACAATCACGCCTGCAGTGATGGGGTGAAATTCAGCCTATACACATACCTGCGGTCCTCCTACAGCTCTATATTTAGACAGAGGACAGAGGTATAACCTAGTTTCACAGTGAAGTGGAACAGGAAGAAACCTGTCCTCTACATGTCTCACCTTCTGCATCCAGCATCTTAGGGATGTCCAGGTACTTTTCAGCGACATCAAAGGCAGTGTTCAGATTAGTCATTGGGTCGTCCTGAGTGAGAGCAAACATCAAAGCATGAGTCATGGTCTTTCATACTGCTGGTCTCTATATATGGTCAGAGGTTCTGGTAATGCCTCACCTTGCGCAGTTTACCGTAATCAATGAGTTCTGGACGATGTCTGTGAATGAGTGCACAGAAGCCCAATCCATCCTTCCAACTGACAGGAAGAGAGACAGAAAGAGAAATGTAGTATATGATGCTGTAGCTCAGCGTTCAGTTGCAGTATCTCTGTCAGTCTTGCTCTTTTCCCATCATTCACCCTGCTTCTCTCTAATGCTCATTTCCTGTCTGCTCACCTGATGTGGAAATTCTGAATGTTGACGTTTTTGTAGGGAGCTGTTTTCCTCTGGCACCACAGCAGCAGGCCTTCTTTAGCTGAGGTCTCTGCACACACACACACACTCATATGGAATCTCAAATGGAATCTCAGGAGTGGAAAGAAAACATTGTCATTTAAATGACTCACAAATTCATGACATTACGTTTGTATTAAACAATGAATATTCAGAAAGCCAAAAGAGCAGAACTGTATAAAAAAAATTATGCTAATTCAGTCAGTCATTCTGTTCACTCTCATGATATTTAATACACACAAATAAACTGCCTACTGCCTTTTTTCTTCAAGATCTAATGCATCACTTATAAACTAAAAAGTGTGTGTGTGTGCGCGTGTGTGTGTGTGTGTGTGTGTATATAAATTTGTATAATGACAAAGGTATGACATAGGTATTACAACGAGAAGGTGACTTTTCAGGACATTACCCCATGTCCCCACTTTTCAAAACGCTTATAAATCACACAGAATGGAGTGTATTGAAAATCTGAAATAGCACAAAGTCTCCTGTAAGGGGTAGGTTTAGGGGTAGGGTTGGTAAAGGGCAATAGAATATACGGTCTGTACAGTATAAAAACCATTATGCCTATGGGATGTCCCCACTTTTCACAAATGTAAACCTGTGTGTGTGTGTGTGTGTGTGTGTGATATTTATATATACCCTCCACTGAGATGTCCTGGATGGCGAAGCGAAGGATAATGGTCCAGATCATCCCCAGAGTCATCTTAGCATTCCCATCAACAATCTCTGAGCAGAACAAACACATGCACACCAGCATCTCATTTACTGTAACAGCTCAACAATGAGATCATTTTACAAACTAAAGCCATACCTGAATCAGAAAGCATCTAAACTTTTGTTATACTTTCAAAACAAAATTGCTGAACATGTGCACAAAAGGTCTGTTTTGGAGACATTCTCAAATGGACAAATGGTTAATAAAGACTAAATAATGTCTGCATTCACTTCTAAATGTGTAAAAAGCTTTATTTTAATTTATTTTTTATTTTTTAAACATAGCTGTGTATGGGAAGTCCTCATTTAAATATCTAGGTAAACATGCATGTTTCCTCTTCCTCTTCTTAGGCTAATCTCATAATTCCCTCCACACACATCCCAGTATGTGTGTGTGTGTAAATGTATCCCGGCTCTGCTACACACACACACACAAAATGGTAACAGTATGTAACCAAGGCAAAGGCTTTGGTAGATGGCTAATCTGCCTGGAATGCTGCTCTGGATTTTAAAGAGAGAGAACAGCAAAAATACACACACACTGTAGACTGGTCTAATATATGTCAGGTATAAACTGCATGTCTAACCTATTTAACTGTATGGAATGGGGAGGGGCTTCATATGACATGAGATACAAGCACATATCACACACAGGCAGAGCGTCTGATAGTCATTGATCCCACATGCTGAAACGCTGAACTCATGACCCTGGAAGCCTGCAGGATATAGGTCACTGCTGAAGGGGCCTACCCTCTGCTCCAATAGAAACCAGTTTGACTCCTTTGCTTGCAATGAAATCCAGAGCTTTATTCACATTGGAGATCTTATGGACTCTCATCTTTCCTCTCTCTGGTTTGGCCAAGCGTTCTCCTACAAAGAAAAACAGTTTAAATATTACATAATATTACATCACACACAACACTCTGCCCTCAGGAGACTTAATCATGTACATAAATATTTTTATCACGTATTATTCCTGACAGTTTTCAACTAACTTATATACAAGTACTGTAAATAAAATTAAATGCAAGTACTCTTTTGTAAAAATATTTGTATATTTTTTATATACATTTTTTTTTCAAATTTGTATGACTAGAGAGACGAAATCAGTTTCCTGATTTAGTTTAGATCCACAACCTCTTGATTCAATTAAATTTAACTTGTTTTCAATTCTTTTAAGTATATTTCAGATATAATGTCTATTTTGTTCACATATGAAAGAAATTCTCTAGCTGCTAATGCTATAAATTATACACTTAGTGTAACTATCTTTGTGTAACTAATTTTTATATCATCAAAAAAGATACAAGCTTCCAAATGTAGAGGGGTGGACTGGGTTCAAGGTGGGACTGTGGTTAGAGGTCACTGACCTGAAATGACCTCTAGGAGCAGCATAAGTTTGAGTCCATCTCTAAAATCCTCCTCAATGTTTTCGATCTGTGTCCCTGCCTTTCGTAGATGAGAATTGCACCACGCAGTAAATGTCTGAAAAAGAGTGATTTATAAGTTTAGAAGAGAAATAAAACCAAAACATGATGCAAATTTAAATGCAACAAATGCCTGTAATGTGCAAATAAGACTTGGCAGAAAATTATATAAAAGCTTCAATAGGTTCACAAAATCCACACCGAAATGTGCAGCTCAAATTGTTAAAGGGTTACTCCACCCCCAAAAATTTTTTTTGTCATTAATCACTTACCCCCATGTTGTTCCAAACCCATAAAAGCTTCGTTCGTCTTCGTCAGCCACACCACAAGGATACGCTGTTTTCGTTCAAATCAAAGTGTAAATAAATGTAGAAAATGAATCCGTGTGGTGCGGCTGACACATACAAGTAGAACAGCATACGCAGTTTGCGTTCAGTGGACACTCTCCAAAATGGCGCTACGGTGACGCGGAGGAGACGAATTGTTGAATAAAGTCGTTATTTTTGTTTTCTTTGTGTACAAAAAGTATTCTCGTCGCTTCATAAAATTCAGATTGAACCACAGATGGCAGATGGACTATTTTGAAGATGTCTTTCATACTTTTCTGGACATTGACAGTGTTATTTACTTGGCAGTCAATGGGACAGCCACAAACCTCCCGGTTTTCATCCAAAATATCTTAAATTGTGTTCCGATAACGAATGAAGCTTTTATGGGTTTGGAACGACATGAGGGTAAGTGATTAATGACAAAATTTTTATTTTGGGGTGGAGTAACCCTTTAAGATCAGACTGAAATGATCAGCAACCTGTAGGTGCTACGCAAAGCCTGAAACAGCACATGAAAGTTAACAGTACAATTCTCTTAAAATATCAATAAAAATTTAATTTCCTCATGATTATGACCCCTTAACCACTTTTATTTATTTCATACACCTGTGCTATGCAAGCGTTTGAATACTTTGGTAATTCTGTATTCATCTACAACCATGCCTGACTGTGACAGTGAGAGAGAGAGTAGGGGAGGGTAAGCGCTCTACAGGGGTTGTCATGGCAGTATCTGTGGCTTCAGGATTCTTCGGTATGTTAGCGAGCTGATGAGAAACAGCTGTGGAGCAGAACAGAAGCTAAACACACTCACACTCTAATACGATTGATATGCCACTTAACGGAATCAGAGACAATTCAGTTTATGCACGTAAAAGCAGGAGTTTGTTCCAACTTTGAGAGGTGAGGAGAAATGTCAAGATCTGGATATGAGGAGAGACAGGACTGCAAGATAATAGGATACAGCTGATCCCCACAGGTGGGCTGGGGTGTGCAGTTTAATGATGGATTATGGGTAATAGAGCAGGTGAGAAACATTGTGGAATTTGGCAGATACTAAAAGGAAATGCCATAACATGGGAATATCTGGAGGTAAATGTGAGTCAAGCAGTAGCATTATAAATTAATTCAAGAGGAAGTGCAAGCATACATACGAGAGCTATGACTGCTGTTACAATATTCCAACTACAGTAATGCAAATCAAAATGTGAAAGAATAAAAGCTATGAATAACAAACAAACAAACAAAATTAATAATACACACTTAAACATAAACAAACTCTAACATAGCTAGAATGATAAAATAAACACTCAAGATAGTACACGCTACCATAAGTTTCTGCGAGCAATGCGACAAAACTAGACTTCTTCCAGTAAAAATTACTGAATGTCCCCACTGTAGCACGTCATGCTTTTAGTTGAGAGATGTGCAGTGCAAAACTAACATGTTTTAACTAGCTGCTGGGCTGCCTAAGACTATTCAACTAATATTTTTTTTTAAAGAAGTCCTGTGTAACTAGGCTGACTGTTTTCTTAGGGGGGCGTTTACATAAGACGTGTTTTTCTGTTCAAGAACAGTACGACAGAGTGCTGAATGTAATGAAATGATGAATTTAAAGATGTAACTTTTCCAAGAGAGTTTTACCATGCAAACCATCCAACAGCTAAAGCACAGGATGTTGTTTGCATGTTAATTAAATGCTAACATTTCAAAACCAATATATATATACACACACGCTACCATTCACAAGTTTGGAGTCAATAATATTTTTGAAAGAAGTCTTTTATGCTCATCATGTTGATCAATATTGATAAAATATTGTTAAATATTAACACAATTTAAACATAACTTTTATATTTGTATACATTTTAAAATGTAATTTATTCCGGTGATGGCAAAGTAGCCATTACTCCAGTCTTCAGTGTCACATGATTCTTCAGAAATCATTCTAATATGCTGATTTGTTGCTCAAGAAACGTTTCTTATTATTATCCATGTTGAAAACATGGAATCTTTGATGAGAAAGAAAATTCAAAAGAACAGCATTTACTGAAACTTTCGATCAATTTAATGGGATTTTTGAATGCGAGTTATCCGTCTTATCGGCAAGGCATATCGGCATAAATTTAGTTACGTTTCTTATTATTATCCATGTTGAAAACATGGAATCTTTGATGAGAAAGAAAATTCAAAAGAACAGCATTTACTGAAACTTTCGATCAATTTAATGGGATTTTTGAATGTGAGTTATCCGTCTTATCGGCAAGGCATATCGGCATAAATTTAGTTCAAAACGGCCGATGCCGATGTTTACATTTTAAGCCTTTATCGTCTGATTACGATAATGTTCCGATAATATTGTGCATTCCTAGTTTTTGCTGAATAAAAGTATTCATTTCTTTCCAAAGTTACGGACCCCAAACTTTTAAGCAATATATATATTATGAACATGCATACAGTTTAACTCGATTTTTGAAAATAAATGCTCTACTACTAGATATATGTACTGTATTTCACAATTCACACTAAGCATATAACCAACAAAACAAACTAAGCCTATGCGCACAAAAATGCACAAAACAAAAAGACACATTCACACACACAGATATAATGCAGAGGCATGCAAATGTATACTCAGAAATACAAATGCATGTAAATATAGTCACACAGGCAGCAGATCTCTGCTCACTCTGCAGGAATGCTGCTAGATTTCCTCACACCTAGCTCTTTTTAACACTCTGTTTCTCTCCTTCTCTTTCCTTCTTTTCCTGCTCTCTCTCTCTCACTCTTCCTCGCTCGCTGAATACAGCACAGCTCAGTTCGTCATCGTGGGGTTGCCATAGCAACTACGAATGCCAGAAAGTCTACAAACAATCAGGAGGTCCGAGACACACACATACACGCAAACAAACTCCCCCATAAGCCAAGTAAATGACCTGTTTATTTCCAGCTATAGTGAAAACTGTTTTTATAGAACATCTCTCAAATACATACAGCAGCCCCAAAAAGTATGTGGGCGCTCAAAAATCTTTTAATAAAAGTGCAAACCAAGGGGCATCTGCAAATGAATGATACTAGGTCTGTTCTCTGAGCTAACTTTACTTTTCTAAGCCATTTTTAAATTACTTTTAACCAACCCCAAATTCAAATTAGTTGTCCTAGAGGAGAAAACACAGCTGTAGTTCAACACATTCACACATTAATTATCGATATACATTATAGCCTGACATATGAAATAATAGTCCTAATTTTTTAAATAAAATTTAATAGATAAATCTAATCTTTTGTTGAGTATCATATTTAATATATCAGGCTTCATGACTTATATAGTATGATATAGGAGAATTTGGAGCTCATACTTACATATAAAAATCAGTAACGATTTAAAAGCAATCTGAAGATGGACATTTCATAGAATTAAACTAAAAGGCCTTTAAAAGTATAATCAATCAAACGACAGAAGGGATGTAGTAGATTGTGTACAACAGTTTTCAGAAAAGTTTTGATCATGTTAATAATTTAGAGGCATTTGAAATTTGCTTATCAAATATGATTCAGTAGGCTTTATTGGGTTGAAGAGTTAATAGTTCACCCAAAAAAATGGTAAAATGGCATCTAACACTCCCTTAAAAAAGTAATTTTCAAAACCATTAATAATGTAATAAAGACATTTTTAACATATCTTCACATTAATATATCCATTTTGATACTGTACATTATAATGCTGTAATGTCTATATTCACTTGCAGCATTTAAAACAATACAAATTTGATTCTAGTTTTTAAAAAAAATTATTTATTCAGTGAAAATAGCATACAAATGTAATACTATTTAATAATATTGTTATTTAATTCATTACCTTAAATATTTAAATAAGTTATTTTAATATTTTATAATTATTTCCAGCTTATAGAAGTTAACCTATAAATACGATGAGATTTTCATATCAGCCAGAATTTTAATATCAGCACATTCTTAATCTAATGCAGTAACATTCATACATTTTTAAATGTGTCGAAAGTGATCAAATACATTTTGGGGCCACTGTACATGCATTCTCAGTGTGAGAGCCAGAGAAAGACATTAGGAATGAAGCGTCTCAGAGTCAGCACACAAATGCCTGTGCAGCTCCGCCTACTCAGGTGTGTGCACGTGCGACAGGTGTAACAGCTGTTACTTGTTTAAGCAAAACGCTGACCGCATACACAGACAATGACATCATCCCCTTTCAATTCTGTCTCTCCATCTGTTTATCTTTCACATTAGTGCTGTTTGCTAAGGCAAACATCATTACTGCTTTGAACAAACCCCTATCCTTATGTATTAGCTTAAACTTAAACGCGTAACTCTTGTAAAAATCTTTGTTTCTCTCTCTCACCCTATCTGTCTGTTAGTGGGCTGTTTGTTGGTGTCTGCTGGCTTTCTCCTCCAGACAGGAAGTGCTGATCTGCCCCTGAGACGGGCGGCCCACTGTCTTGGTTCCACACGCATTCCACATTATCCACCCCCCCACACGCTACACCCTCCTAAGGTGAGCCTGTCTCTTATTTTTACGTTTCCAGACACACAGTTTAATGGCTCATTAATAATCTTATCAACAACACCAGCGGCTTCACTAAGAGCTAAACGCTGACTCGCACGAACCGCTGCTTTCACGTTAATTAAACTTAAAACACACACATATGTGCACACATTTCCTCACTGCGGCATGTTACAGCTCCCGGCTATGTTGCATTATCTATATGGTTTTATGTGAGGAATAATACGGTCTGGTTCTGGGTAAGTCTGTAGTTACCAGATAAAAGATACAAGGAACAAAGTCCTCATTTGGAGCACATCATCAGGTTAGGAGCAGCACGTGATGATTTGCATGAGGAGCTTGACTTTCACTAAGATAAAAAAAGGGTCTGACTTGACATATTTGACTGCAAACTGCAGAGGCGAAGGAGGATCAAACACAGTCAATAAAATAAACTTTTTAAGAACGCACGCACATACACACATCAAAAACTGCATCCCGTAGCATCTCGGTCTGGCTCGAGCACACACACGGTCTCAGTAAATGAGGTGGCAGCATATTCTACACTATTGTAGAGCTGTTCAAGCTGTTCTTTCACTGGTTGAAAGAGCACAGTGAGGAATGAAGTACCTCATCACGTCCTGACATTAAACTCCAGGGCAGGAAATGCCAGAGACTGTGTCATGCACGTCATCATGCATGTCATTCTGGTGGGGACAGCTGTCGTTCACAGACGTGCTGGTTATGATGTCATGAAATACTGACGCATTATCTCATGAATAGTAAATACAGTGGGGCAAAAAAGTATTTAGTCAGCCACCAATTGTGCAAGTTCTCCCACTTAAAAAGATGAGAGAGGCCTGTAATTTTCATCATAGGTATACCTCAACTATGAGAGACAAAATTACCTATGATGAAAATTACAGGCCTCTCTCATCTTTTTAAGTGGGAGAACTTGCACAATTGGTGGCTGACTAAATACTTTTTTTCCCCACTGTACATATGCATGAATAAAACATAATCTTACTGTTCTGAATAAAATTGTGAGACAAACTTAATTTGAGCATTTCATTAATCTTCCACTTTATATACGAGGATTTTGTTCAATCTGCGTAAATACATTTTTTAATAAAACACAACTGCATTTGTACATCAGTGGATGAATATTAGGAATGGTGAAACATAGCAAGCTGTAGAAAAGCAATAAATTGGAGCCTGTGTCGGAGAGCTGCATGGCCGTAACCACCATAGACGTGGAGAAGGACAAGTCCACCCCAATAATCAGATATGGCCAAATTGTCCCTCCAATATCTGAGTTTCAGGAATTTATGACAAAGAGTGTTCATTGTGTGCATGTGACAACAATATCACAAATTCTCCACAAATGTGGCTTGTATGGGAGGGTTGAAAGAAAAAAGCCACTCCTCAAGAAAGGCCACATGCAGTCACAACTGAGCTTTGCCAAAACACACCTTGAAGATTGTGAGGCAGATGAGAATAAAATTGAATTATTTGGCCTCAACACCAAACGATGTGCTCACCATCCAAATAACAGCATTCCTACAGTAAAACATGGAGGTGGTGATATCCTGTTCTGGGGTGTTTCTCTGCAGCAGGGACTGGAGCACTTGTCAGGATAGAAGGAAAAATGGATGGGGCAAAATACCGTCAAATTCTTGAGGAAAATCTGCTGCCAGAAAGTTGTCAATGAGAAGAAGGTTTACCTTCCAACATGACAATGACCCAAAG
>NW_015505645.1:439837-440136 GCF_001515645.1 Sinocyclocheilus grahami
CAGTCCACAAACACTCACCATCAAATTTAACTGAACTTGAGAACTTGAGCAAAGAAGAGTGGGCAAATATTGTAAAGTCTAGATGTGAAAAGTTAGTAGAGACATCTCCCAACAGACTAACAGACTAAATTAAAGCAAAAGTGGTTCAACAAAGAAACTGACACAAGGGGGTGATCCTTTTTCCAACTCAGTGATTCTGACTTTTCATTTATTTTTATTCTGACATGTTGGTGTTATATTTTTCACTTGGATGTTATAAGTTGCACTGAGTAAATACAGCTGGATAAAACAAAAACTGT
>NW_015505645.1:440841-449311 GCF_001515645.1 Sinocyclocheilus grahami
CCACTCCTCAAGAAAGGCCACATGCAGTCACAACTGAGCTTTGCCAAAACACACCTTGAAGATTGTGAGGCAGATGAGAATAAAATTGAATTATTTGGCCTCAACACCAAACGATGTGCTCACCATCCAAATAACAGCATTCCTACAGTAAAACATGGAGGTGGTGATATCCTGTTCTGGGGTGTTTCTCTGCAGCAGGGACTGGAGCACTTGTCAGGATAGAAGGAAAAATGGATGGGGCAAAATACCGTCAAATTCTTGAGGAAAATCTGCTGCCAGAAAGTTGTCAATGAGAAGAAGGTTTACCTTCCAACATGACAATGACCCAAAGTACACAGCAAAACTGAGCACACAGTGGTTAAAGGAGAAAAAGGTGAATGTCCTTGCATGACCTAGTCAGAGCCCAGACTTAAACCCCACTGAAAATCTGAGGAATGACTTGAAGACTGCAAGTCCACAAACGCTCACCATCAAATTTAACTGAACTTGAGAAGTTCTGCAAAGAAGAGTGGGCAAATATTGTAAAGTCTAGATGTGAAAAGTTAGTAGAGACATCTCCCAACAGACTAAAGGCTGTAATTAAAGCAAAAGTGGTTCAACAAAGAAACTGACACAAGGGGGTGATCCTTTTTCCAACTCAGTGATTCTGACTTTTCATTTATTTTTATTCTGACATGTTGGTGTTATATTTTTCACTTGGATGTTATAAGTTGCACTGAGTAAATACAGCTGGATAAAACAAAAACTGTGTCCGTTTTCATTTCAGGCTGCAAAGCAAAAAATTTGATAATTTTAAAAGGGGGTGATTCTTTTCTATACCCATTGTATTACAATTACAATTATTTATATGCATATAGTTCAAAGACATTACAATTAATTCCAGATATATTAATACTTTTTTCTCTTTAATTCATTGAATCAAAATAAAAGAAAGAAACACATTGACCATCCCAACTGGTGAAGAATTGAAAATGCTAATTTCAGTAAAGTGGTAAAAAGAAATCTGTCACACAATGACGCCTAAGATATCACGTGTTATATGCAGGCCTACACGGCATCTGTGCCCGCAGAACTCCACGCAATTGAAGCAGATGCCATTCACAAAGTTTTACACATACGGCTTGTGTGTTCGTTTATTAGATATTTTGGCTAAATGGATTATGCTTTCAGCTATGTTAAGAGTGTAGTACTCACATTTTACAATGTTTCGTGGAATGCTGCAGATTTTCCCCTAAAAATCATCACAGAAACGTGGTAAAAAGTTATTGATGTAGCGATAGAATGTGATGTCAGTATCTCCACAGAGAATTACAGATTCTTCTTAGATCTGAGATCTGCGACAGATTTCAGGGAACTCACCTCAGACCAGCTTAAAAACAGCCACTGTGTCCCCCTGGGATACTCAACTTACCCCTCTAATAGAGGTAGAGAGAAAGAGAACAAGTGAGAGAGACAGAGAAAACCAGAGGACTGATTGCGGCAAGCAGACCTAGTTTAATTCTTTAGACTGAAAAAGCTAGAGAAGGCTTTTCCCCTCCTATATTAACTCTTTACTACCCCAAAGACACACACCAAGAAAATACACAATGCAGACTGGTAGACAGATAAGAGATCTCAGAACCTAATGATATGTGACTGATTCAGATTCACAAGAGCTGAACCGTTTTCTGTTTTTGAAGATCTACATCTTTCTTATCAGAATCTGCAAACAGAACCATTTAAAACCTGCCCATGGCAGACTGAACTACTGCCATATGAAAACACCTAAAATAACTCACTACTGTCTGCACACTGCACAGTAGGACAAATTTTGTCATTTCAGTACAAAAAAATCATATTTTTACATTTTCTAAAGGAAATTCACTACTATGTGTTAATGTGTAATACTTCAGTTCAAATGTTCAACTACCATTTGAACGTATGAAAATGATGATAAAATTAGTTTCAAAATAGTTTCAAATGAACCCTTATTAAAATACAGACTACATTTTGGTAAGGGTTGACTTCAGACTTTTTTTTTACCTATTTTTATTTAACAAATTCATATGTTCATATGGTAGTGGCAAATACCTGTGGTAAAACTTCTGTCGAACACTGTCTCAAATTTGAATGCAACATCATATTTTCACATCTAAATGAGCTTTGCTGAAAACTCAACTTAAAGTTACAGGGTTTAATTTATTTCTGTGCTTCTAGCAGCACCAACGAAAATGCATCTGTTTGAATGAAACAGCACTGACTAAATGCTGTAAATTTTGGAACTGTCTATTTCGATGGATAACAGGTTAGGCTTTGAATCCTGTTTTTTTTTTATTCTGTCTGTTTGGTGCCTCTAGTTATGCAGAATGTTTCTACAAATGATTGAGAACAGAAGCTCAACACATATACTACCGATCAAAAGTTTGGGGTCAGTAAGATTTTTTTTAAATGTTTTTGAAAGAAGCCTTTTATGCTTATCAAGGCTGCATTTATTTGATCAAAAACACAGTAATAATAATAATAATATTGTGAAATATTATTACATTTTCAAATTAATATTTTTTAGAAACTAAAAGCATTTTTTAGAAACAAAGTTTGAAAGAAGAAAAAAAGTTAAACAATGTAAAAGTCTTAACGAGTCCTTGCTGAATAAAAGTATTAATTAAAATACTGACTGACCCCTAACTTTTGAAAGGTACTGTAAATGAAAACAGAACATGCACTGAAACCTAAATACAACTCTTGTGTCTTGTGGCACTACAAAATGAACTGTGGTAACTGAAGACCCCATGAGCCTTCTCTGGCTGAGAAAGCGTCA
The DNA here is from genome assembly GCF_001515645.1 of Sinocyclocheilus grahami. NCBI lineage: Eukaryota > Metazoa > Chordata > Actinopteri > Cypriniformes > Cyprinidae > Sinocyclocheilus > Sinocyclocheilus grahami. The sequence continues at coordinate 443,639 of NW_015505645.1, forward strand.
GGAAGGGACAAGTGTACAAAACAACGAAAATCTGACCTCACAGATGGGGACAGGCAAAAAGGAGAGAAAGAGTTCATAAGGTCTTGCTGCTGTTTCTAGCTGAATCGCCTCACACCTGTCCAGCCAGAGGGGCTTTTTTTCTCAAACTGCAGACAAACACTTACAGACCAACACAGATGTTATTAGACAGGAAAATGTGTGTTTCCGATCGGTTCAGCCTGGACTTGCTGAAATACTTTCATGCATAAACATAAACTGCAGCCAATCAGATGGTTTCTTACATTCACTTTCTCAACTCAAATTCATTCCAGATTTGACTTAGTCCATATGTCTTTTATGAGATCGGGGTCAGGGCTGCACTCTGTACTTGCAGAGTGTGTGTGTGTGTGTTTGCAGAACAGACTGCACTTCTCTAATCTCTCCTGACCTTTCAGCCCTGTCAGAATGCAGAACAATAACCAATTTGTCTGACACACACACACACGCATCATTAAAGTCACAGAGGGTGTTTAATAGGCAGTATGGAGCAGACGTGTGTGAGTTTGTCGTTAATGAACAGTGTCTTGGAAATGATGATCACAATATAGTGCCTATATCCCGAGACGGGGGAAAAAACACCTCAGGGCCTTTGCTAGTTGTGTCTTTCATTTCCATCTGACCCAACACACACACACACACACACACACACATGACATACATAATGGTTAATGTGTCATAAAATTCCAAATATAATGATCCTGCACTGGGCTACTGATGCAAAACTTTTTTAGGAGTTTAATTGTCTCTGTTAACACTCAGTAAAGTAAGACTGAACATGTCTGGTCTTGTGGAAAACTCTTTGACACACGGTTTGTCATGGGTTTATGGTCTAGGAGCTGAAATGCAGGACTCTGCTGCATACCTGAGCATGTGTCTTTCCCGCCGGTAGCTGATGACATCATTCAGGAGTCTACAAGCTTTCGAGGAAGGAAGGGGAAAAAAGAAACGCGGGAAAGTTTTCCAGCAGCCGTGTACGGGGTCTGTTATTACCATGTTTGGGCAGACTCGCTCCCTGACAAGCCCAGCCCAAACCACAGCAGATTCCAGCACTCGTTCTCTTTTTTTCCTCCCAGTTTTCCAAGAGGGGGAGGGAAAGAGTGTGGGAGCGACAAATATTTCACTCATATTTCAAATAGTTTTTAGACTTCTGTGCAAAAAACTCATCCGAGAGATTTTTATTAACAACCCCCTCTCTCAACTAACGGTCTACCGGAATGCGTTAACGGAGCTGGCATGGGCCTAGAATTGGCAACCGGTAACCGGTTCTTAATCACGACCGTTAAACATACCGGAACCGAGCGATTTTCACGTTAGGTTTGGATCTGTTAGCGGTACGTTCCACTGCTGATGATCACTGAACACCGTACTAAATATTCTGACAGTGTTTTGTAGCACCTAATGTGTACCACAACACCGCTTACTGAGTCTAAGAATCAATCCGTATGGTCCAATTCCCGAAAAAATGACTCTTACGAACCGGTTCCTTAAGTGAGTCTAAACCACAGAGCGAAGTACGGTTCTCAAACAAACAACTCCTATGAACAAACTATTTTGATGAATCAAAACGACTTCCGAATCAGTACGAGAGGTGCCTAAATGAATCTGAATCACTTTCTGCATGAATTATTAGTTTCTTCACGACGCATGCGAAATTAATCAACACCTGCTTTATGCTGTACTTGTAGGACTTAATCCATGTAGTCACTTGTTATGCATATGACAGCGTGTTGAATAAATACATATTTAACGTCCTGTCGTATTTAGAAAAACGTAAACATAAGAACATTTTATTGCAATTGTATGTTATTTGTTATATCAGTTCTGTTAATCAGACGTTACCTCGTTATTTGGAAACAGAGGACAGTAAATGCAATGCTAACTGCATTTCTTATTTTCAGAAGATAGGCTACTTCCTCAAAAGTATTAAAGAATCGTTAGGGAAATTGAATCGATAAGAGGAATCGGAGACAGAATGATTCTCTCTGAATGGGTCACACGTTAAAGCGCCAGACAGGGGGTCTGCGTGCCGTGACCGTAAATAAAGTGAGCTCGTGCTCTCTGCGCGCGCAGCGGATCATATGAGCCGCATCCACAGAGCAAGGACATCTGTTGCGCGCGCGGTGAGGAGAATAGGTGGGCGCACGGTGTCCGGTGATCAGGGTCCCGGATCGTTTGACTGGGGGCGGGCCGTCACAACGCTCAAATGAATGGACAGACTGAGGGGTGAATAGGAACAGATGTTCCCCAAGTTTCTTATAATGAAGGCTGATGCTTTAGGAATATGTACAATTTATAAGCTTTTGATTTTCTGTACACACATGTTTAAAGGGAAACTATTATTATACACACAATATAAACAAATTAATGCATGCGTCGCAGTGCAAAGCCTATTTCACCAGCAGCCCATAACCGAATGACTCGGAGACCGAACAGGCCCCTTAAATATCCACATTTCGATATGTTCTTTTTTTTCTGCTGGTTTCTTGCAAGTTCCCTTTGCGCCTAAAACCGGTGGTGTGGAGAGATTATAGCGCGGTACCTTTCGCTGTTGTTTCTCCCAGGCGGGGTCAAGCAGCATATCCCGGTCCCAGTCATCTTCCTGCTGCATATAGTCGTTCTCTCCTCCATCATAGTGATCATGATGTTGTTGTTGATGGTGGTGATGGTGATCCATTCTGAACTGCTGTTCCCGTCTCTCTCCGGTCCCACGGTCTCGCTCTCTCTCTCTCTTTCTCTCTCTCTCTCCCACAGAGCGCTGCAGTAAACACTCCCGTGCGCACTTAAAACGATGGGCACCAAACTAACGTCGCCGCCTCGTTTCCCCTGCCCCGTTCACTCTCCTCAAAGTCTGTGTCTCCTTGTCTTTTTCGTTCTGTCCTTTTTTTCACGGCCGCTATCCAGAGTGGCGAGTAGGCAGAACCTCCAGCACGAGCATCGGCAGCAAAAACTTCACAGTAACGGAAAAAAAAATAAAAAGAAAGACGACGCAGGTCGTCTGATTGGCTGGTGCGCAAACCCTTAAAGCCCGCCCACTAGAAATGGCTCTGTGGTGATTGGCTAATATTGCTGTCCGTTGATAGATTTGGTGTAGGTTGTCTGCATGGACGTAGGTATTAGAAAAGCTTTTAGGGATATTTGTGCCACTTGAATTAATTGCAGGATGAATTTATGTTTGTATTAATTTATTTAATGAAGTATTGTAATTGTATTTGTATTCTAATTCTTGCTATTTTAAAATAATCCTTTAATGTTTTCTCACTGCCCTCCAGGTGACCACACCCTAAGTTGTTTTAGCTCACCGTGTCTCAGGTAACATCGCTCATGTTCCTCTATTAGGGTGGAGGAAAGTGGTGGGGGATACCACATCCAAAGACATCTCACTTTAGGATTATTACTAGTATTCCTGCTAGAAAAGTCCAATTTAAGATGGTTTCTGTGTTATGGAACACCGTAGCTGGTTTCTAGCTGGTCCAAACAGGTCATTAAGTAGTTTGGTAGACCATCTTGGACTAGCAACAGACTATCTACCAGTTTCTCATAGCAGTTTGTGGTGGTCAAGCTGGTTTTTGGAACGTGGTAGCTTGATCACCAGCTAATGACCAGCTTGCACCAGCTAAAAATCATATTCCAAAACACAGCTACCACCTTAAGCTGATTTTGCCAACAGGCTAATGAGCCTATTACATTTTCACACCATTATAAATTATGGGAATAGATAAAAGACTGAAAGTGGAGGCTGCCACTGCTTCAGATCAAGGCCATATGTGGTCAGACATTTTCCATAAAGACTTCTGCCTGGACTGGCAGGGGATATCCCTCATATTCATCACATCTAACCCAGGAAAGAAAGGCTGTGAAGTTTAAGATGATGAGATTTCCGCTCTTGAATCCTTGTGGTTATTTCTGGAACAGGATTGAAATGATTAGTTCTGTTTAATCAGGGCATGTTTGAACATCCATTGTGTGCTCTGACGCAAACAGATGTTCGCCTTGTGAGTATTTGATGCTCTGCATTGGCTGAACAAGGGTCAGCAGTTCATTTCTGTGATGCACAGCCCTGATCATTTTACTGTATTGGTCACTCAACTGTATATACTCTACATACATTAAAACACATGGATATGGACCCTTCACATGCTCATTCTGCAACAAAAATGAATTAAAGTTACTACCGTTAACATCTTGAACTGTCTGTTTACCTCTTTACAGTTTTGTCTCTAATCCTGCTGCTATTTTTGAACTAAATTTTATATTTATATCTCCTCAGTTTTATATATGTATATACAATATATTTTATTGTATTATGTTGTTATATGTTCAGCATCTGTCTGTCTATCCTAATGCAAAAAAGTATGTTATCTTATCCAAGAATTTCATTGTCTATATGACAATAATCTTTTGTTTTTACTCTTTGTATTTTTATTTTATTCTGGACTTTACAATATACTGTGTTGTGCATTATTCAATAGCATGTACTGCGCTGCAATAAAGCACTCTGATCCTGTCACTTTTGTCAGAGCTGTCAAACTTCAAACCATTACATCACATCCCCAGTGCACAGCATCAGTTCAAAGTCCACCTCCTGCCTCCATCCTCCCAGCATTCCGAAGAAGGCCGTTGTTTGGGACTGAATGCCTCTGCCATGTAAGGTAAAGCCCCCTCCTGGTGAAGAGAAGTCCCCCTCTGCAGAGGCTGCCCCTCTCTGGCACACAAACCTTCATTATCTATTTAGCTCTTTACCATAGATTTCTATTGTTTTCAAATGAAGATAGTTGTAAATATTACAAACTAACCTTAACCCAAAAGAAAACTATTTTCATAATAATAATAACATTAAAATTAATTATCTGTCAGTCTGTCTTTTCTCTATATTTGAGAACCTAAAAGAAAGCTTTATCTGATTTAGCAAAATTCTAGAAACATTCTTCAGCAATTTTATCACTAAAAGTATGACTAGGTCAGAAGCACACTCGCGTTCTATGTACTCACTGTAGTCTGGAGCGCTCTTCCATATATGGACAAACTTCCAAGCGGCGAATGTTTGGGAAAGTGACGTCACGGGTTAAGCGCACAGACGGTGAGGTCTTATTCTCAACGCTGCTTCTTAATCAAAGCTTTAAAACTTTCGCCAATTTAAATAAAACCTTTGTTCAACTTAGGACAAACTTATTTATGTGTTCGCCTCCATTGTATTTCGCTCACAGGTTAAGATTTTTTTTTCGTTCGGCATATGAATAAACAGAAATTCACTTAGGAAAAGTTATTCAGCACGTCTGTATTACATCTTAAACGTCCTCAGACGATTTAAAACAGCATCAGTTTCAGTTTCAGCATCAGATCACACCAGAGATCACCAAACTTGGGATCTTTTGACATGGGAGTATGCAACCAGGAAACACTTTCTCCTGAAGCAATTTAAAGGAGCAGACCATTGAGGAAAAACAATCTGATTTCTGTTTCCTTTGGAGTTATAACCGAGCAGTGTTTCACATTAATAGTCCTCAATATTTATGTATATCTAAAATGAATCTCATATAGGCCTATAACTAAGAATGAAGGATCATGTGACAATGAAGACTGGCGTAATGGCTGCAGAAAATTCATTTTTGCCATCACAGGGGGGGGGGGGGAAAT
>NW_015505645.1:449548-456170 GCF_001515645.1 Sinocyclocheilus grahami
GGGGGGAATGACATTTTACAATATATTTAAAAGAAAGCATTTATTTTAAATTGTAATAATAATTACTGACTAGCACTTTGACACAAGAATAAAGATTTAAAAACATGTCACACACCTAAAGATGGTAATTGGTTCAAATCTCAAAGTGTCTGGACACCCATTTAGCATTAAATGGCATTTTGAAATATATAGTCTTATTGCAGTCATTGGCACGCTAAAGATCTAGCGAATCTGCTTTCTGTAAAGATCATGAAGATTGGCTTTGGGATTAGTCAGATAAATGTTTACACTGGGCCTTTTGCATTTGTGCCAAGCTCAACATTCAGCTATTTCTCTACTCAGGAATTATTCAAATGATCCATGTCATCTAAACATCTACATAACCATTGACATTATCAAACCCAATATCAACAAAACTGCGTATTGTCAGTGCAGACAGGCAGGAGCCACAGGTCACTGAATGATTTTACTAAATCCAGTCACACTTTTCACAAAGAGACGCCTGTTCAATGAACAAAACAAACTCTGTATAATCCACTATACTGGGCCGCCTCCTAAATTCAAAGAACCTGTGACAAAATTGTAATGGATATGCCATCCACCAGACACACGCACACATTGCAAGATATTTCACAACAGAATGTCTCATTTCCATGCACAGCCCCAACATGGATCACACGGACTCTCACACCCAGTTAAACAATAGAAAGTCAAACTTTCTATTTTCTTCATCTCTATTTTCACACAAGCACACAACTTATTCTTATTGTTTCCCGACATGTCTCCAAACATTAATGAAGCACAACAGGTAGACCATGTTATGGAGGGTGATTCTGTTCACATGGATGATCTCTGGAGCAGTTTGAAAGCATTCCGGCTATAATTCGGCACAAACTGGCACTAACACCCCCTGCCCCCCTTGAGTGTGAAACTCCACAGTATCTAGAGCTGTTGTCACAATGTTCCTGATAAGATGCTGGCTGCCCGGATGAAGGCAAACCTTGTGAAATATTATCTGTTTAGAGTAGCCTATTTGATTTAAAAATATAAAAATAACCAACCTCCTCGTTATTACAAGGACTTTAAGAAGGCGTGAGGGTACACATCATTCATTTCATGTTGATAAGAGAGTTTGTTACAGCTGATTCAGACACACTGAGAAGATTAACAATGGTACAGGATAGAGAAGCTAAAACACAATTGGGTGCTGACAGCTGAGCAAAAAAATCATCATCCTTCTGTCACCTCAGCCCTCCCACACACAAAAGACTTTCACTTTAGTATTTCTTTAGCATTACATATGAATTAAATAATAATAATAATAATTATTATTATTATTATTATTCATATAATAATGAATTGAACTGTAAATTAATTAATCATTTCCATATGTGCCTCATGAGCAGATGGTCTTTTACACACAGAAAAGGATTTTCATTTCAGTAGCTCTTTAGAATGACAAATTAATTAAAACATCATCAACAACAACAACAACAAAAATAATAATGAATTCAGTTTTTGGCATAAATTAATGTAAATTAATTAATAAATTCCACATACAGCACATAAGATGAAAGACTATTTATTGCCCTGACTAGTGTCAGAAATCGTCACTGCAATTAATGTCAGGCTTTTTTTATTTTAGATTTTATTATATTTTTTATCTTTTAAATTTTTTTAAATTTTATTTAATGTAATATTTTATTATTTCTGTATTCTGACCGTAAAGACATGGTGATATTCTTCCAAATAAACAATTATTTAAAATACTTTTTTTTTTACAATTATAGCTTTTACATTTATTTAAATTTACATTTAAGCAGCTGTCAATAATACACAATATATGCACAAGAAACATTTTACAAGCAGAGGTGCTAAACGTAGTAAAACTGTACTAATTAACAACCATATTTATGAAAAAAAACACAGTGGAGTGCATTTGTCGATTTCTGGCCCTGGTCAGAAACATCTCAAGCAAAGTCCTTCTATGCATGAACCCTTGATTCCACAGGTGAGTAAAACTGGCCTGTGTTGTGGATTTAGAGGAACAGAACACAAATCTAGAGATGATTCACTTTGAAGGCGGGGTCATATGAGGACAATATATTTTTTATCTTTTAAATTTTTTTAAATTTTATTTAATGTAATATTTTATTATTTCTGTATTCTGACCGTAAAGACATGGTGATATTCTTCCAAATAAACAATTATTTAAATTTACATTTAAGCAGCTGTCAATAATACACAATATATGCACAAGAAACATTTTACAAGCAGAGGTGCTAAACGTAGTAAAACTGTACTAATTAACAACCATATTTATGAAAAAAAACACAGTGGAGTGCATTTGTCGATTTCTGGCCCTGGTCAGAAACATCTCAAGCAAAGTCCTTCTATGCATGAACCCTTGATTCCACAGGTGAGTAAAACTGGCCTGTGTTGTGGATTTAGAGGAACAGAACACAAATCTAGAGATGATTCACTTTGAAGGCGGGGTCATATGAGGACAAATTACACTTCTACATGAGACTGAGGGTCTGTCTTAGTGACCGTACTCATGAATGACATCAGCCAAATAACTGTCAATCAGCGATTCCAGTACAGCTCTTACCGCTGGGTGGAGTTTCCTTATCACGTTGAACAACAGAGAGATGATTCTATTTATGGCTGCCCAGAACTGTTCATCGAGGCAAGAGCATGTCCGCCAGTGTGTGTTCGTGCGTGTGGCCAATGTGGGGAGTGGAAAAGCTATAGTTCATTTCCTAAAGGGAGACCTGGTCCTCATCCACAGGCTTTCATTAAACAAATACTACAGTGATTCTGTGAATTCTCTAAATGCCGTCAGTTGAATCTGTTCAGCGTCAGCCACAGAAACTGTTCTGCAATTGTTTTGTGTTTCTTCCAAATAAACAATTATTTAAAATACTTTTTTTTTTACAATTATAGCTTTTACATTTAAGCAGCTGTCAATAATACACAATATATGCACAAGAAACATTTTACAAGCAGAGGTGCTAAACGTAGTAAAACTGTACTAATTAACAACAATATTTATGAAAAAAAACACAGTGGAGTGCATTTGTCGATTTCTGGCCCTGGTCAGAAATATCTCAAGCAAAGTCCTTCTATGCATGAACCCTTGATTCCACAGGTGAGTAAAACTGGCCTGTGTTGTGGATTTAGAGGAACAGAACACAAATCTAGAGATGATTCACTTTGAAGGCGGGGTCATATGAGGACAAATTACACTTCTACATGAGACTGAGGGTCTGTCTTAGTGACCGTACTCATGAATGACATCAGCAAATAACTGTCAATCAGCGATTCCAGTACAGCTCTTACCGCTGGGTGGAGTTTCCTTATCACGTTGAACAACAGAGAGATGATTCCATTTATGGCTGCCCAGAACTGTTCATCGAGGCAAGAGCATGTCCGCCAGTGTGTGTTTGTGCGTGTGGCCAATGTGGGGAGTGGAAAAGCTATAGTTCATTTCCTAAAGGGAGACCTGGTCCTCATCCACAGGCTTTCATTAAACAAATACTACAGTGATTCTGTGAATTCTCTAAATGCCGTCAGTTGAATCTGTTCAGCGTCAGCCACAGAAACTGTTCTGCAATTGTTTTGTGTCAAACTCAATAACTGGATTTTGATTCACAGGGATCCAACAAAGGGTTCACTGCTCTTTGCAAAACAATCAGCGGATGTCTGTAAGATTTCACTTAATTTGACATACTTAGTTCATTTTTATTGGTCTGCAATGTCTTCAAACAGACAACACCTGAGTCACAGATTAGGGGCTGAGAATGATGACATCATGCATACACACACACACACACACACACACACTACCCTCACCAAGGAATAATCCTGTGGAAACATTTTAAGGATTCATTTATGAATAGAAAGTTCAAAAGAACAGCATTTAACCAAAAAAGTTTTTGTCACTTTTTATCAATTTACTGCATCCCTGCTGAATTAACGTCTTTCAAATCAAAACTTCAGACAGACAGACAGACAGACAGACAGACAGATAGATAGGTAGATAGATAGAATACTGCATATATTTAAATTAATATAAATAAAAACATAAATCACTAATATTAATCATACCTACTGAGGGCTATATGAAAATAAATGTGATTTAGTTAGCTTTCCATTTGCACACTATTTTTTGCCAGTTAACAAAGTCGCATATTTTGCAAATTTTATATACAGTACTCAATAACTACATCTGAGATTAATTAAGCTGAATGCAAAAATTGCTGAGTTTGTTTAGTCAAACCAGATGCCAAACTTTGTGCAGTACTGAGGTAGTGAGCAATGACTTATTGGTAAATTTTGTGTCGTTTGAGTATAAACTCTCGCTACAATTTTGAATCTCACTTTAATATTGATGTTTCAACTCCCAATTTAGTAGAATTTGCAAGAGTCTATTAATCAAGCATCTGTAGAGAAAGAGTTTAAGACAACAAGCCCTGTGCTGACCTACAACATTATCATATATGCTCTCATTAATCTTTCACTTGGCCCTTCAAGCCGCTCCATTAGACAGATGGAGAGCAGATACTGATGCATTCTCACATCGAAATATCCTAGAACACCCACCCAGAAATTACAGCAGGCCACTTCCTGTTTGATGATGATTAGAATGGTGGACGATGAGGAAGAAGAGACATAACAAGAAGGTTTCTATGGAAACACCGGAACAGAACTTTAATGCAGAACTCAAACAGCTGCTGCTCAATGAGGTTACCATGGAAACACTATTTTTCACCCCCTCCCCTTCCCACCCCTGTTCCACTGATACAGACTCGGAACAGCCATCCTTGTATGCTCAAAAAAGCTTTTTCTTCTCACAGCCCAAAAGCAAACCAGAGCCCCCAACATAAAGGTTACAGGTTCAATGGAACTAAAATGTTATGAAACCAAAAGCACTGCAGTTATTTTTTTCTTGCAATAACATATTAATATCACTAATATCTTTTTTTTTAGTGTCATCACTGTGGTGTGACCCCAGAACGCATGTAAAGAGAAAAAGAGAAGTTGGTTAAAAAAAAAAGATAAATCATAAGTGTCCAAAGATAAACAGCTCAAAAAAGTTTGACTCCGAGTCAGTGAGTTGTGATGTGACATCACAGGGTTTTCGCCCTCTTCTCTGATGGAGAATCCTCCTCGTCTCCTGTGTCCGAACAAGTCCGTTTCCCAGCAACACTGGAGATCTCCCTTCCAGAGGGTTCCCCCTGGGTCCTGGAGTCGCCAGAGTTCTTATTGAGTTCTTTTTCTGTCCCAGAGCATTCTGGGTGTATAGAGTCTGCATGGTTCTCATCTGCATGTGGACGTCCGTTAACCCCAGCCGCTGTAGTGCGACTGCTGAGAGTCATGTTTATTTCCTCCACAGCACTTAACTCTTCCCCGCTAGTTCTCCCTCGCTCTGGTTCCTCCCCAGACTCTGCGAGAAAGCCCGCTCGAGATTTCGCCCTCTCCACAAGGGTGTCACCACCTGAGAAAGAGGAAGTGAAGCGGCGCCTACATCTGGACTGCATTTGTCTGTCAGATAAGTGCGTGGGACTTGAGCCATGTCCGCTTGGTTTTTCTTTTCCACGATTGCTAAAAGGTCGACCTTCGTCGCCTGAGGATGAAGAGGGTGATGATGGATTATGGATGGAAATGCTGGGATAGTTGGAGGAATCTGTTGCGCCGTGAAGATTGTGGGTGGAGTCTCTTCCTGAAAGGCTCAAGTGGCGTCTCCATCTGGCTGCGTTGCGCTGTCGCATCCTACTCCTGCGCAGATCCTCATCGACGCCATCTGTGCTGGAGGAGGAGCTAGAAGATGAGCTGGGAGAGGAGCTAGAACTCAAAGCCATGCCTGCTGAGGAGGCGTGGCTAGAAAGGCTAGAGTTCTCACGTGGACTTGGAGATCTGGGACGGGGAATTGGGTCCAACCAGAACCCAGTGGAATCGGAGTCCTCGTTCACAAGGTCTAGCAGAAACGCAGACGCACGTGGCCTCATCCGGCTCCTCTGCGACCCGCTCCTATCCTGATCGGTCCGCTCGCTCCCAGAGGCGTCCGGTCCAGCCAATGAGGATGAAGAGGAGTGGTCAGAGTCGCTGTGATGAGCGGCGGATACATTGGCAGAAGATCGTGGCATAGATTGCATGGCGCGTGTGGACCGTCGAGCTCTCGCGTGCAACTGTAGAATGGCGCCCTCGCTCAAATCGCTGTCCGAGTCCGAGCTCCACCCCTCAATCTCACGGCGAACCAGCGAGTCGAAGAAAGCCATCATCCGGGGGTCTTCCTGCACTGATTGGCTGATGTAATCATGTGACAGGCCACTTCCGCTGTTCAGGACCAGGCTTATGTATTCCTCATGAGTGTAGAGAGAGCGCGACTTGTCCTCCACCAGGCCTTCCAGATCACCAACACTATCTGTCTGCTGATACGGACTCCATACCTACAGAGAGAGGGAAAGGGAGTGAATTAGGCCCATTCTATAAGGCTCAGGTATTTATTTAGCCCAATTTACAAGGGACCTTCTTTCTAAAAATTTCAAGGTGACTAATATACTGTATATATATATATATATATATATATATATATATATATATATATATATACACACAC
>NW_015505645.1:456372-466645 GCF_001515645.1 Sinocyclocheilus grahami
TATATATATATATATATATCTGTTATCATAAAGACATTCTTTTCAAAATTAGCTATTAAACTGTGATTTGTTTTATAGAATTTCTAAAATAAATGATTTTTTTCATTTTTAAGAGTAGTTCTTACTGTCAATAACTACAACTTTAAATTGTGATTAATCCCATTATTATAATATAAAATTTCATACACTACGGTTTAAAAGTTTAAGAGTCAGTAAAAACAATAGTATTCAGCAAGGAAGTATTAAATGAATCAAAACTGACAGTGAAGACATTTAAAATATTACAAAAGATTTCTATTTCAAATAAATGCTGTTCTAATAAACATTATATTCATCAAAGAATCCTGAATTAAAACATTAAGAAATGTTTCTTGAGGATTACAATCAGTATATTAGAATGATTTCTGAAGGACCATGTGACTGAACACTGGATGGCTGCTGAAAATACAGCTTTGCCATCAGAGGAATAAATTACATTTTAAAATATATTCAAATAGAAAACAGTTATTTTAAACTACAGTATTTCAGCCTTGGTTAGCATCTAAGACTTTATTCAAAAACATAATGAATGAACATCTGAATTAATTTATTTATGTGAAAATCTCTTTGAAGTAGAACTATTAAGTAACAATATAAATGTCTTTACTGTTGCTTTTGATCAATTCAATGTGTCCATTTCTTTAATTTGTGTTAATTTCTCTTTTTAAAAAAATGTATGTGAGAACCAGAGGTGTCACAAGTGAGACTGGAGAGCTACAGTGTAGGGAAAGATTTTCAGTGAACACCAACTTAAATTGTCAGATAAACTGTATTATAATACACAATCCATTCGGATTACATTTATAATTATTTAAATCCAATCATCCACCCCCATTCACGTTTATATTATGGAAAAGAGCAGCGTAAACAGTTAGAACGACATAAGGATTTTTGTAAAAGAGTAACAACTAACCTTAATGACCTTCTCCACCCCGGAGGAGCAGATCATGTATGTGTGAGGGTTAAAGCGGACCTGATTCACGATAGACCGATGACCTTTCAGAACCATAAAGGCCCCGTTCACCACTCGACCCGGACCTCCTGTCGAGACAGAGAGAGAATGAGTCCATAAATAAGAACAACATTAGACACGGTTAGTCTGTGTATGAGTGACTGTGTTTACCTGCTTCAGGGTCATTGGGGATTCTCCACATGTAAAGGTTAAAATCATCTGAGCCAGACAAGATGTACTGAAAAGACATAGAAACATATTATTACATACACTCTAACCAATCATGTCACAGTTCTAGAGAAATATGACATGATCTGCACAGAGAAGTTTCTAGAGATATATATATATATATATATATATATATATATATATATAAAACACCTTCAGGCTCAATAGCACTACCACACACAAAACATCCACATAACATCCACATTTAAATAACATACAGTATATACATATATGCTCCTAGTGTGTGTTCTCAGTGTGTGTGCACTTGGATGGGTTAAATGCAGAGCACAATTCCAAGTATGGGACAATATATATATATATATATATATATATATATATATATATATACACACACACACACACACACACACACACACACACACACACCCATTTAAAGGTTTGGAGATGTTTTTTAAAGAAGTACTTTAATGATTAAACTGAAAGTGACAGTAAAGGCATTTAAAATGTTTCAAAAGATTTCTATTTGATATAAATGCTGTTCTGCAAACTTTCTATTCATCAAAGAATCCTGTTTTTTTTTTTTACCAGTTTCCACTAAAATATTAAGCAGCACAACTGTTTTCAACATCAATAATAATAAGACATGTTTCTTGAGCACCAACTCTGTATATTAAAATGATTTCTGAAGGATCATGTGACACTGAAGACTGGATTAATGGCTGCTGCAAATTCAGCTTTGTCATCAAAGGAATAAATTACATTTTAAAATATATTCAAATAGAAGACAGTTATTTTAAATTGTATTGATAGTTCACAAATAACAGTATTTCAACATTCAGCATCTGTCAAGTCTTCTTCATTCAAAAACATTAAAAAAAATGTACCCCAAACTTTTAAATGGTAGCATATTTATAATACAGAATATTAACATTATTTATAACAAAACAATATGTTGTCCCCAAGAGGTTTTCAGACACATTTATCTAATTTCTGAAAACAGTTCTGAGTAACACCAACACAGTGAGCTGTTCAGATGTTAGAGAGAATTTAGGGAGGAGAATACATCGTTCTATAGAAGGAGGTGTAAGACAGTCAGACAGAGAGAGCAGAAGCAGCTGGACAAACATACAAAAAAATCCAAACACAGAACCCAAGAGACCAGCACACACACACAAACGCAGGCAGACAGACAGAAGAGCATCTGCTGAGCTTTAGATTCAACACTGATAAAACAAGCTTCTACAAGCCATTCCCTCACTGAGCATACCTATTAAAATGATTTCTGAAGGATCATGTGACACTGAAGACTGGATTAATGGCTGCTGCAAATTCAGCTTTGTCATCAAAGGAATAAATTACATTTTAAAATATATTCAAATAGAAGACAGTTATTTTAAATTGTATTGATAGTTCACAAATAACAGTATTTCAACATTCAGCATCTGTCAAGTCTTCTTCATTCAAAAATATAAAAAAAATGTACCCCAAACTTTTAAATGGTAGCATATTTATAATACAGAATATTAACATTATTTATAACAAAACAATATGTTGTCCCCAAGAGGTTTTCAGACACATTTATCTAATTTCTGAAAACAGTTCTGAGTAACACCAACACAGTGAGCTGTTCAGATGTTAGAGAGAATTTAGGGAGGAGAATACATCGTTCTATAGAAGGAGGTGTAAGACAGTCAGACAGAGAGAGCAGAAGCAGCTGGACAAACATACAAAAAAATCCAAACACAGAACCCAAGAGACCAGCACACACACACAAACGCAGGCAGACAGACAGAAGAGCATCTGCTGAGCTTTAGATTCAACACTGATAAAACAAGCTTCTACAAGCCATTCCCTCACTGAGCATACCTGAAAACACACACGCTCAGCATCTACAATCCACTGACACACTGTTTTAGAGATTTAGTTAATTCTGTTATGCTTTATATAGCGGTCTAGTCTGAATAAAAGAATTGAATCCCTAAGAAACCAGTGTGACCTGCATCTGATGGACAAGACCTTAAACCAGAATAAATATGCTGATGCACTCAGGAATTAAACATAAAAGAAATATATAACACTTTTTAAAATATGATTGTCACACAGGGCTATGACATAATCTCAGTAGCCAGAGTCAAATCAGCAGCCTAATAAAAGCAGTTTTATTCTACATGGAACAGGTCGTCTAATGGTGGCTGCTGTTGAGATCACTTGACAAGCTTAGTACAACTTCCTTTCCATCTTGGGTACCTTCCTATTATCAGAAAATTGGTAATTGGTGAAACATCTATACTATAATATAACAAAAACATTTGCGATTTGTTGGTAGAGTTTGAGGTTTGGTAAGATTTTTTAATGTGAAATTTGAAAGACGTCTCTTATGCTATATATATGGGTTTTGAGCATCCTGTTTATCTAACCTGATCATGGTCTCCAGCAAAACAGCAACTCTTCATAGTACAGGAGTTGAAGTAGCCCTGGTGATCAAACTGGAAGCTGGGCAGACGAGAGTGGAGCTCGTACAGGACGGGAGGCAGACGCCTGCGCAGAGCCAGCAGGTGCGTCCCCATGCTGTTAAAGCGCACACTCATGGCACTCTGAAGAGACAAACTCCCTCCGTACCTTAACAGAGAACTACAGCACAGAGAGAGAGAGAGAGACATCAACCACAGAGGAAAGCAGGTTATTATAAAAGATCATCATTCAGATTTGTGTTATTTCAGGAGATCATGTTTACAGTGACCAAACTGAGAACATCTTTACACAAGCTCTGCTGTCCCCTGCTGGTCTCAGGCAGTACAGCAGACAGCTATGATGATAAAGCTGGCCTTGTCAGCTTGATTGCAGTCCATATTTGGACCGAAGCAAGTGTTCAAGCTTTTACTGGACATAGTTCAGCAACCCTTGTTTTGCCTGCTTAGCTGTGCATATAAGCACAGTTCTCTAACTCTTGATGCTGATTAACCAATAACCAATTGCAGCCAGACATACTTGCATAATGACACTAAACTGTTTATTTGAACAATGTCCATTGCAGCTAACTGTCCTACTTCCATATTCCTCATGGCCCTCTGCCATCTCTTTTTTCACACAAAATAAAACAAACTTAACTCAAATTAATATTTCATGTCCATTTATTTACATATTTGGTAAGTAGCTGTGCAATAACCAGGAAAAAGTACAGTTAACAGGCTAGCACCTCAAAAGTTTTTGAAAGTGTAATATTATTACAATTTTAAATATCTACATATTTGGACCGAAGCAAGTGTTCAAGCTTTTACTGGACATAGTTCAGCAACCCTTGTTTTGCCTGCTTAGCTGTGCATATAAGCACAGTTCTCTAACTCTTGATGCTGATAAACCAATAACCAATTGCAGCCAGACATACTTGCATAATGACACTAAACTGTTTATTTGAACAATGTCCATTGCAGCTAACTGTCCTACTTCCATATTCCTCATGGCCCTCTGCCATCTCTTTTTTCACACAAAATAAAACAAACTTAACTCAAATTAATATTTCATGTCCATTTATTTACATATTTGGTAAGTAGCTGTGCAATAACCAGGAAAAAGTACAGTTAACAGGCTAGCACCTCAAAAGTTTTTGAAAGTGTAATATTATTACAATTTTAAATATCTATTTACACCAGGGGTGGCCAACTTCGGTTCTGTACAGCCACAGTCCTGCAGCTGTTGTAAAGTTATACATCTACAGTTGTGTTGCTGGGTTTTAAAGCACGTTTGAATTTTTTGTCCTTATCACTCTGTATTTACAGGATTTCACGGTCCACTCTGTTCAAATGTGGATGAATGGCTACACATAGATGTGTGCACACACTGTCAGAGCTGTGTGAGATCACTACCATCTTGCTTTTGTGGGGGTGGGTAGGGGTGTTCAATAATGTTTTTTGTTTAGTTTTTTTCCCCATAGGTTTTTAACATTCTAAAAGCTCTTTATTCCAAATATACTACAAGCTAGTCGGTGTATTCAGTAGGTGTACTGTATTCTAAGTTGCATCAGAAGTATTGTAAGTATTACAAACAACAATAATAAAACAGTGCATTGACATAAAAAAGGAAATTTACTTTTGGTACTTAAGTACTTTTAAAAGCAAGTACTTCTGTACTTGTACTTAAGTAAAAATCTGTCTTTACAACTTTTACATGTAATGGAGTAATATTTGACCAGCAGTATCTGTACTTTCACTCAAGTAATGGAGTTGAGTACTTTGTCCGCCTCTGATTTTAGTAGAAACTGTAACATATTGTTCAGGATTCTTTTTCAATAGAACAGAATTGATTTAAAATCCTTATAGAAATATTTTTTTCTTTTTTAACATTACAGAAGTCTGTACTGTCACTTTTGATCCACTGAATGCATCCTTGCTGAATAAAAGTATTGCTTTCTTTGTATAAAAAAACCTTCTAAACAGTAGTTAATTTATGCAAATATAAATCACTATAGAAATATAAGCTGTCAAATCACTGAAATTTTATTTTTTAATGTTCAAATTCGAAACTGATACCCTAAAATTAAATGCATTTTTAGGGTATATTTTAAATATTTTTATGTTAATAACACAGTATTAAGGATGATTCATGAAATTACAAGTGAAAGTGCTGAGATCTGATAATTACACTGAAAAATGTTTAGCCGCTCTCTCAATCCCTCTCAAACTTTCTTTTGATAATGTCTTTTGTCCTTTGAAAGAAAAAAGTTAAAATGTGATAGAAGTGAGATAGACTGTGATAGAATGTGTGTGCTTTTTTCGGACAGATCTCCATCTGACCTGCGGGGTTTGCGGATGTCCCACAGTCCCACCCCCTCTTTAGAGTTTGCAGTGGCCAGCAGACGGGGTTCTACGGGGTTAAACATCACGCTGTGGAACGCTGAGGGGTAGTTGGCCAAGCAGAACGGTTCTAGAACACAACAGAATTATAGTGTGAAAAGAAAAAAATAATTTAGATGAAACGGAGGTTCTAAAATCCTGAAAATGTATCATGGTTTCATAAAAATATTAAGCAGCACAACTGGTTTTAACACTGATAATAATAAGAAATGTTTCTTGAGCAGCAAATTAACATATTAGAATGCCTTCTTTCAAACTGGAGTAATGGCTGCTAAAACTTCAACATTGCCATAACAGGAATCAATTCTTTTTTAAAATATATTCAAATAGAAAATAGTTCTTTCAAATCACAATAATATTTTAAAAACACATTACCGACCCCCAACCCTTTGAACGATAGTTGAGTCTGTGATTATCCTTTATGTGTCACTTTTGAATGTGTACCTCCATGTGGCGGTTCTCGTGTGTCCCATATGAGAACTCGGCCGTCATCAGAGGAGCTGGCGAAGATGTTATCATTAACAGGACTGACGGACAGACCGTACACAGCGTCATCATGCAAGAAGACGTTGAGCGTCTCGCCACGTTCTACGTCGTGCAGAATCACCTGCTCATCATTTCCTGCAGTGCCAAACAGAAACATTAGACATTTGATCGCCCCTCTGTTTCAGCTGCAGCATCACGAATCTGAGCAGCTGCTTGTTTTACCTCCTGAGAAAACATGTTTGTTGGTGCTGTCAAATGCCAGGCAGAAGATGTTGGACAGGTGCTCCCCCTTCAACTTGATCGGTTTGGCTCGTGAGTGTATTGCTTTCTCCATGTGCCACAGCAGCACCCTGCGGTCATCTCCACCTACAACAGAAGACAGATTAATAGATTCACCAGAGAAATGTTTCGACATCCCTCTCTTGAGGGTATGAATGTAAGGTTATATGCACACAATCTGGCAGTTTTACAGACACCAAGGAAGAGTTTGGGAGGCTTGTTCTCAACAGCAGTTCAGAAATTCATGGTCATGATAACAAAAACATCATATAGCCCTCTCATACTCCTGCTCTGATTTAATACAAAAGGTGTTTTATTCTCAGCTATTTTATTTTATTTTATATTGTTTGTAAAATAATGCAGTCTGGAGACTTGCAAAAAGCTCTGTGAGTGACAAACTTGAATGGCAAATCTGCTCTAGAAATTATGTCCATAAATAAAATTCTTGGGCCAACTGGAAAACACACATTTATATCTAATGAAATAAATTTAGATGACTGCCTTGTGTTGCAGCAGTGACATGTTTCCAGACACCATTTTAAGCAGAGGTGCCCAAACTCGGTCCTGGAGTTTAGCTCCAACTTGCCTTAACACACCTGCTGGGAAGTTTCTAGTATGCCTAGTAAGAGCTTGATTAGCTGCTTCAGGTGTGTTTAATTGGGGTTGGAGCTAAACTCTGCAGCACACCAGCCCTCCAGGACTGAGTTTGGACAGCCCTGATTTTAAGGATATGCAGGAAATCTGAGACACAAACATTACCATTCAGACGTTTGGGTTCAATAACAATTTTTAAAAAGAAATTAATACTTTTATTCAGTAAGGCTGCATTAAACTGATAGAAACTGACAGTAACATTTATAATGTTACAAAAGATTTCTATTTCAAATAAATGCTGTTCTTTTAAACATTCTATTCATCCAAGGATCCTGAAATAAACAGTATCACTGTTTCCAAAAAACATATAAAACAGCACAACTGTTTTTAACATTGATATATAATAATAAAATATTTCTTGCGCACCAAATCAGCATATTAGAATGATTTCTGAAGGATCATGTGACACTGAAGACTGGAGAAGATTTAGCTGATCATCACAGTAATAAAAGTTTAAAAAATAGTTTAGTTTTAATAGTTTAGTTCACTGTGAAACTTTAATTTAGTTTCACAGTGAAACTAAGTGCAAGTTCATCTACATTTTTCTGTACAAAACCTGTGTAAATGGCAAAAAAAACAAAACCATTCTCTCTTCAAAATCTTCTCTCAGTGTTTTGGCCCATGGATTTACATAACTTTTCTAGTCATTACTGGAGTTAAAATATTTTAAACAGAATGCAGTTAGAAAGGGTACATTCTAGCTAATAAAATACAAGTATTTCTAGAAAACGTTTGAAACCACAATTTTTTAATTGTCTGATATTTCCTGGTTTCCATGAGCACGGAAACTCTCTGGAACTCTGCGGATTCACCACACCGTATATGCCAAACGTAAAAACTGAAAATATGCAAGTGCAAAAACATACAAAAGACATTCAAAAGCAGGAATGAAAATGAGAAGCCAAAAGAATCAGTAACAGCTGCAACCTATTAATGAGTCAGCAAGAAAAAGAGTCCGACAAAAACTGTGGAGGCCCTTCTACAGTGTGAACCACATACAATATACATTAAAGGTGCATTCAGTTTGTTTTGTTCAGGCTTATCCGGCACCTATTCTTACTAAAAGTACCAGTGGAAAGGATTTCATACTGACACCTATCAGCCTGGATGGATGAAGTTTGTGAAGAAGTAAATGAACATTTCTGGATGCAATTCTAACAAGTTTTGTACAATGACAGGCACTTTTTTCTAGTGTGGTGACTGTCATATATTTGCAGTTGGCGCTTAATGTCTTGCAGTTTATCTATGAACTATGGCATGGTAGATATTTTCATTATTGTTTATTCTTAGAAGCAACTTAGTAAACTACTAGTAACTTTAGTCAATTGCATGATAAGGCTGGTCACGTGATGTCAACATGATTACGCCATAAAGGGCGACCCATTTCATACATGCAGAATAGAAAAAAAGCTTATTCTAGAAGACTGATCTTCATCTCATGTGGATGTACATTATGTAATCTAATATCATTTTAATGACATTACTCTGGTCGTTGCGTTTCTTTGTGTAAAAACTTTTTTTACTGAGTGCACCTTAACACGTTTATATATACTGACCGAAAGACTGAAATCTCTTCTTCTTTTTTTGGCAATGCCCAGAAAAATAAAACATGCATGCACAATCTGACAAATCGAAGCTGTCAAAGCAATGCTGTCACTGCATGTTTTATTCTGCATGCCTATTCTATACACCGTTAGAGACTCCTGTCTGTCTTTCTCTCGCTGACCCACATTAGAAAGATCAGCGTGCAGAACCGGAGGATCTTACCGGACACCAGCCACTGGCCTCCATTGTTGGAGAACTCGATGGCGTTAACGCAGCCGAAGTGGCCGAGCATGTCCTTGTTATAGAGGCTGGAGCAGCCGGCCAGTCTGCGCCGCTGAAAGTCCTCCTTCAGCCGCGGCTGTCCGTCGATCGCCCTGCGGGAGAGGAACCCGACGGCGCTCCGCATGCCGCAGCCCCGCACCTCCTTCATCTCTCCTCCGGTAAACGAGTCTCACCCCCGCCGCTAGAGTGTCCCGGCCGTCATGGGTTTGAGCTAAGGTATGATTCGGTGGATTCTTGTTCGGCTGGAGAATGTACCGTTACATGTTTGCTCGGTAAAGCATGAAATTGCGCAGCAAAAACAGAAGACTATTTAGAGTCCCACCGACCTCCGGCACTTCCTGCTCCGGTGCAAGGGTGATGACGTCACAAGACTGGTGTTTTTTTCTGTTCCTGTGAAAAAATGTTCCAGTGGGTGGAGTTTACGTTAGTTCCCCTGTTGTGGGCGTGTCCTTGAAACAACGCGCAAACGAATGGAACTGAAAATATTAGAGCATGCTCCTCAAATCGCTACTTATTTAAAGGGCTCATATGATGCGATTTCAATTTTTCCTTTCTCTTTGGAGTGTCACAAGCTCTTGGTGCACAAAGAAGATCTGTTAAGTTGCAAAGACTAAAGTCTCAAATCCAAAGAGATATTCTTTATAAAAGTTAAGAGTCAACCACGCCTACCTAAAACGGCTCGTTCTAACACGCCCCCACATGTCTACATCACTATGTGGGAAGATTTGCATATTGCCACCCAAATGTTCACGCAAAAAAAGAAGGCGTAACTTTAATTCTTGCTGTTGCCGCCGCTGCCATGTTGTGGAGCAGCTGTGTGTTTCGTTGTGAAAGCGAAACTACTTTGTTTGGCCTTCCAAAAGAGGACACGACTACAAATCAGTGGTTAAGTTGTATTTACAACACTGTTCCAGAACACTTCAACCCAAATATTCAGATGTGTGCAGCACATTTTATGGAGGATGAGGACTGTTTCCTGAACCAGTAGCCTACAATG
>NW_015505645.1:469464-506590 GCF_001515645.1 Sinocyclocheilus grahami
CCCAAATGTTCACGCAAAAAAAGAAGGCGTAACTTTAATTCTTGCTGTTGCCGCCGCTGCCATGTTGTGGAGCAGCTGTGTGTTTCGTTGTGAAAGCGAAACTACTTTGTTTGGCCTTCCAAAAGAGGACACGACTACAAATCAGTGGTTAAGTTGTATTTACAACACTGTTCCAGAACACTTCAACCCAAATATTCAGATGTGTGCAGCACATTTTATGGAGGATGAGGACTGTTTCCTGAACCAGTAGCCTACAATGCGTCTGTGGCACAAAGGCTGTTTCTATAAAGTGGGGCAGTTCCAACTTTGCAAGGACAGTCTGGCGCTTCTGACTCACTGCCTGTAAGTACGTTTTTTATATTTAAATAATTTGCCACTGATGATTCAAAAGCCAGTTTTGAGCAGTGTAGAGTAGCGCTTGTTGTTTGTCGTTTCTCCGATCACAAATGCAGACATGGTTTTATGTTTACACAGCGCGATACGCAACGCAACGCATAAAAACACAGTATAAGTCATTATAATCAATAATTATGTCCCCACTGGATGCAACGAATGCCTCATTTGTAATAGGTTTTATTGGTTTTGTCTCGTCCTGCTGGGACACGGCATCACAATATGGTAAGGGGCGTAACATTTCCGTCACACGCTTGAGGCATTCGGCCAATCACAACACACTGGATAGCTGGCCAATCAGAGCACACCTCGCTTTTTTAGAAGGATGAGTTTTGTAAAAATCGACGCGTTTCAGAAAGGCGGGGCATAGAGGAGAAACAATAATATACATTATGTGGAAAATATTGTGTGTTTTTTTTTTACCTTAAACCGCATAAACACATTGCATTACACCAAATACACCAAATAATGTTATTTTTAGCAGCATCATATGACCCCTTTAATGGATTATTTTGAACAGGTAATGAAGTTTCAGTGTTACACATTAATTAGCATTAACTGCAACAGTGCCAAAACAATCCATATTTGTGTAATATGATAAATAGTCTGTAACATGTTTTGCTTGATTGATTACAGGAACACAGCAAAACAATCAGCTTTTAGCTTTTATATATTTCATTTGTGGGGCTTTATTTTTAATAGTTTGATTTGATTATCCTATTTGTCATTGGTGACTAGTAAGCTACAGTTTGTATACAACAATGCCTGAAACAAATCTCTACAAATGTATCTGTGGCCTAATAGAATTGGTGTGAGCATTCTGTGTCATTATTTCTTTCTCTCTTTTTTAAATAACCAGTTTTTACCAGCCTCCACAGCCCCATCAGTATCTTTTTAATTATTCTGAATATCAGAATTATAATTAATGTCACACTAAATGCACATTTACTTCTGTCACATATTTTCTGCTATTACTATTATTATATTTTAAGTTTTTTTTTAAACATCAAAATCTTTCCACAGAAGCCTGTTTGGGAATCACCAATCTCCAAGTACTATGGTTTGTGCACTGTATTAGCCTATATAATCAATTTCAAATTATAATGATTACAATATTAACATTTTAACTACAAGAAAAAATGTTCTCCGTATGTATGTAGCTTATGTAGGTATCAGAAACACTGGCTATATACAAAATAATCAAGATTTTATATATTTGTTTCAAGCATTGTAGTGAACACACTGCAAATGAGTTAATATTCACGTAAACTCCACCCACTGGAACAGTTTCTCACAGGAACCGAATATTACACAAAACCGGATCACTAACTCAGAACCAGAAACCCTGTTGTACTTTCTGATTGAATGTTATATAATAAATGTTTCAGTTTATATAATTTGTGAACACTTGTGGCTTTTTAATATGTATTGCTTGATTTTTTTGCATATGTTATTGTTATTAAAAAATGAACCAGTATGCTGTATGTGTACATATCTATTTAAGTATTTATTTGTTTATATGTTAATGTCTATTTAGTTAAATATGCAAAAAAAAGCAAAAAATAAACCTATAAATAAACCTTTTTACACTTCATGAATTTATTGTTATATTAAAAGATTAAGATTAAATTAGAATAAAATTATAAATTACATATTAAATTATAATTAAATATTTAGATTCAAAAGATTATATTTTATATTTACAATAGGATGTTAATAATGTAACACTAAATATTTAATATAAATTAAAACATGAATAGAAACCATATTAAATTACTTATATTTTATTTACTTATTAAAATGCAATAAATAATAAAACTCTTTACTCTTCATAAATTCACTCTCATATCAAAAGAGAACATCTTTTATCTTTAAATGATATATTTAAAGATATATTACACACACATATATAAACTAAAACTCTGAAAAATTATAAATTACATATTAAATTGTTTAGACTGAATTCAGATTCAAAAGATTTATATTTAATTGTTATTTAATTTTACAATTTTTTAAAATAAATTTTACAACATGATGTAAAATGGAAAAAAAATGTGGGTATTCTAAACGTGTGGTATTCTAAATCTTGTGATATTCAGAGAAAATATTATCAGTTATAGATTCTAAATCAAGTCTCAGATCAGCATTTCTAGTCGAGTTTTGAATCAACATTTGGTGCAAGTATCGAACATCCATTTAATATTCATTCAAGAGGCATATAAATAGTTACAGACCTGTCGCTCTCCTTCCATTCATAGTGAACTTAATTTTACAATTTTTTAAAATAAATTTTACAACATGATGTAAAATGGAAAAAAAAATGTGGGTATTCTAAACGTGTGGTATTCTAAATCTTGTGATATTCAGAGAAAATATTATCAGTTATAGATTCTAAATCAAGTCTCAGATCAGCATTTCTAGTCGAGTTTTGAATCAACAAAACAAGTATCGAACATCCATTTAATATTCATTCAAGAGGCATATAAATAGTTACAGACCTGTCGCTCTCCTTCCATTCATAGTGAAAACACTTGAATGAGTTGTTTTCAACCAGTTGTCTTTATTTCTTTCACAGAATAACCAACTGGACGTTAACCAATCAGGTTTCAGAAGTAGCCATTCAACTAAGACTGCATTACTGTCAGTCACTGAAGCCCTGCGGATTGCGAAAGCTGATTCCAAATCATCAGTTCTCGTTCTGCTGGATCTATCTGCTGCCTTTGATCCTGTGAATCATCAGATTCTTCTGTCCACCCTCTCATCACTGGGCAGCACAGGAACTCTACTTCACTGGTTTGAATCTCACTGGTAGGTCTTTCAGGGTGGCCTGGGGAGGGGAGGTATCCAGATCACATCAACTGGTCACAGGGGTTCCTCAGGGATCAGTTCTTGGACCCCTCCTCTTCTCCATATACACTACATCACTGGGACCCATCTTACAAGTACATGGTTTCTCCTACCATTGCTATGCTGATGACACACAGCTCTATTTTTCACTTCAACCAGATGATACAACAGTAGCTGCACTGATCTCAGGCTGCCTGGCGGACATCTCGGCATGGATGAAAGAACATCACCTACAGCTCAACCTGGCAAAGACTGAGTGTCTCGTCTTCCCTGCCACTCCGACCATCCAGCAAGGTTCATCAACAATTACCCCATCAAGTTTGGTCAGAAATCCTGGCGTAATCTTTGATGACCAGCTCACTGTTCCTGGCTGGTGGAATAATCTTCCCACCCCCATCCGAAATGCTGAATCCCGAAGATGTCTAGCTTGCACTAATCTGAACAATGTCTGAAACTTTGTATTACAAGCACTTCCTGTGTTTATTTGCCTCTTTATGACAAATCGCTTGTTGTTTTCCTCAATTGTAAGTTGCTTTGGATAAAGGCATCTGCTAAATTAATAAATGTAAATGTACAAATGACAAGCAGGGACCAAAACAAATCTTAGTGTGTGTAGTTTTATTAAATTCCACTAAGGAATTACAGTGGTAGTATTTTTTCAACAATATTTCTTACAAATACAAATTTATCTGAGTAATCCCCTAAAACTGGAGCAGAACTTTTAAATGAAAAAGCTAAAAGATTTTTTAATTACATTTTTTAATAATAAACAAAACAAAATAAAAAACTAATACTAGTGGCAGGTATACATTTAAACGGCTAACAGACCGTTCTTTAGCACAGCTTTAACTATAAGCTGACATCATCAGCAAAGCTCCTTACATACTGTGTATAAATTATGAACCTTTTACAGTCTGGACAAGCATGAAATATTTCCATTAAATTGCACCGAAACCTCTGCTGACCAGAAATAGAACAACATTGACATCATTGCACATGTTTGCCACTTGCTTGCATTAATTGTGACAAGTGGGAGTCTGTGAGTTGAATTATGGGATGATTCCCTTATGGGTTGAATTTGTTTGTTTTGACAAATTTTGGCTTTCTGAGGAGCAAGTGAGGCACAATATAATTTGATTTAAAACTACTCTATATGAGTAATGAGGACTAAACAATCTCACCATCCTGCAAAGCAGAGTCTAAGAGATAGTTCAGAGCCTAGCTAAAGGCCTTATGAAAAAGGCATGTCTAATACCTTTATAACACTGAGACATTATCATCTACATATTAGCGTCACACAGGCTGTGGAACACTGTACTTCTTATGCTACATTTAGTGAGATTAAAATATAATGACATATGTATGTAGCTTGTTTGTTTAGTGTTCATGAAACACCTACAGGTCATATTTCACCCCAGACGGTTTTTTGGCCATTACGTTTTTCTGAATAGTGACAAATATAGAATCTCATTACTCTAATGTTTAGATATTTTGCTTCTTATTATTCTCAAAGGTGATTCTCGTTAGATTAGATTAGAACACTTTACAAGAAGGTTCAGTTCGTTAACATTAATGCATTTGGTCTCATATACTAACAATGAACAATATTTTTTGCAGAGTTTATTAATCTAGGTTAATGTTAATTCAAAATACATTAATGTTAATTTATACAACTTGAAATGTAAAACATTTATATTTAGAAATTAACCAAGATTAATAAATGTATAAAAGTACTGTTCATTTTTATTTCATGATAGTAGTGAAAATAATAAAATCACATAATTATTATATATATTTTTTTAGACAAACCAAGGTAGTACAACAAATATTACAACAATTTTAAATAAAAATTACAAATTAAATTATATGTCCTAAAAATATGCTGCATTTCCCATATAACAAAATGGTAATTTATTTTCTTTTGATTTTGGGGTGAAGTATAATCTGGACATGTTCTTGAGAATCACTGCTTTAAAAATTCTCCATGTTTTAGGCACATTATTCTAAATCCAATTCAGCATCTGGGGGAAATTAGACATCTCACAAGAAAACATCCTCAAACAAGCCCACATACAAAACTGAACGTACATTTCATTCTAAGAAACAGTTACATCAAACAAAAAAAAGTGTTTAAATACTCCAGCACACAGGTTTGACACGGTCTGTCTAATGTAGACACAGACACTCAGTTTCTGTCTCCAAAGTTCCCACAAAGCTTTGCTGCAGTTTTTAGCTGGAGTGAACAGCGCTGTGCACCACAGGAAGCATTATAACAAAAACACAATCTAGTAATATTTTAAAAGTGCTTTAGCGTTTAGTGCCTTTAGTGAATACATTCACACACACACACACACACATACATACAAACAAACCTACAAAGTAAACCAAGTAACCACATATGACGAGGTGGAGACTGCAACACAAACACACAATTAACCTTCGAGAAACTATCTGACCTCGCTGAGGTTATAGAGCAAGAGAGATGGAGAAAACACTTCAGGGGTCTTCAGGATAAAGCCAAGCCATCTGGAAAATCCATCCGAAGCAAAATCCAATCCAGATTTTGTCCTTTTAATATAACAAAAGCAGTTCTTTTCTCCCTTTTTGCTGGTTTGTTCTCCCACAAGTGTGCTGGATGCTGAAATGTGTGGATACAGCTTTGCAGAATGACAGAGAACCACCCAAAAACTCACTAGTTACGGAGTTAGATCAGTTTTAAAGATTCAGTTCATTAGTTATTTCACTTTAAACACTGGAGGGTTTTAACATACATAGTCCAAAAAGATATGCCCTGTTGCCAAGACTGCATCAAGTCTTTCATAAAAGAACAATCAAATGTCAACAAAATTAAAAAATAAAAATAGCACAGACACAAACCGTGAGAAAGCAGAAATTTTAAATAAAAACATGAGGCAGCACTGAGTGTAAAGGCAGCCGTAGCGTAGAGGAGTGAAGATGTGAGGCTGTAGTTCAGTAAGGCCCTTTGAAGGGTCCGAAGATGGCAAGCGGGAAGTGTTTGACATGAGATGACCACTGAGCCGCAAGCTGGAAAAACTTCACATCGTTCCATTCTACTCCATCTATCAACACTGGAGGGAGGAAACACAAATCCACACACGACAGTCTTTAGTCATGTTTCATGAATTCCACAAACATAAATTATACATTATCTATACCTAAATTATAAAGAGATGTATGTAAAAAAAACTGAACCCAAAATGTTGATTGGTATATAATTTATTATTCATAAAATTATTCATTATTAATATTATTAAATTTATCTGAAATTATTATTAAATTTAATTAATGGTGCAATTACTATTTTTAAATCTCTAAAGTCCATTTATATATTGTTATTCATGAGCTGCTGGTTTGCATGAATAACATTTATAACTGTACTATCCTTCAATAACAGTGTCTTTGAAAGGCTGAAATTACATTGTTGCAGGTTCACAAAACAGTTTGCACTAAAATGTGCCACTTTTTCTTTTTAGCTTAGTTACTTTTTGGACTGTGGAGGAAGTTTTGAGTTCTTAAAGCTACAGTATGTTTTCATAACACAACAAACTGATGACGATTATGATATGACCCCTATAAGCACAGTTTATTGATTGTATTGTAAGCTGTAGTGATTACTTTGATGAATTCTGATTGGCTGATCACCTTTCAGCATGGTCTGCTGGTGTTTGGCTGTGCAGATGAGTCGACTTATGCCCTCTATCACCTGACTCTTAGACTCTGCCTCCTTATCCTTGGTCTTTTTAGGCAGAAACATCACTGAGCACAGAGACAGAAAGAGTGTTTGATGCTTATTCAACAACACAATACATTTTATAAACGGAATGTGTTCCTGTAATTGTTACTATGGCACTGTGTTAAAGTCCCCATGAAATCAAAATGAAAGTTTTTTGGGTGTTAATATCAATATGTTAGTCTTCAGGTTATCTATAAGGCAGTGTGCTTCAAAACAGTGACAAAATTCGCATTTAGAAGATATAAGTATTCACAGCTTTTAGTTCGTCACTTCAGCCAAAACGGCTCAATGATTTTTTTGACGTCACATCGTACTTCATCTTCTCATTAAATCTTCTGATCAATCAAACGCTCTCTAGAAGCCGAAGGGCCCGCCCCCTACACTATAAAATAGACACTGAAGCTGCGGCTGAGATCGGTCACTTGTTCACAGTGTAGTATTTCCTGTACAGTGAATGGCACGTAGTGCACAATGTAGGCGAGAGGGAACGATTCAGACAGTGTATGCTTTCGATTGGGGCAAATGAGGTCTGGTTTCACATTGTGTCACGCGAACCGCGGCAGCGCACACAGTCTGATCCGGACTTTGGCTCCGGACCAGAGACGCGATCGCACGGAGCGGATCATATGCGCGAGTCGGCATATATTAAACACTTTTAAAACTACACAGCCTCAGCATGATTATGATCACTATTTTGTTTTACTAAGAGTTCCATATTGAATCTAGGGGGTAAACTATTAGACTGTGGCTGTCAAATGCGGCTTTACCGAGCTCAACAGCTCCCTCTGACCTGTGCAGATATAAACAAAATTCTATTGGCTAACTTAAAAAGGGGGCGGGGCTGCTCGATATGTCCCGCCCTGTCTTCCTGTTTCAGTTGAAATTACGTCACCACATAGAATAACACTGCGTGTTTCAAGGCACTTCAGGGGACCTTTAAGTATTGTGTTTCAGTGTCTTACCCTTCTTATTCTTCTCTTTGGTGACAACAGTCATGGACATGGTTGGCTGATGTGTCGTCTCTGCTCCGCCCAGTGGGAGGCGGCTGACCTGCAGTGAACGGAAGGTGCCCTTGAGCGTGTTTTTGGAGTCTCTCTTCTCCACGTCTTTCTTCCTCTCTGATGGAGCAATCCAGTAATCAACCTGAAGACCCATCAGCTCCCCCTGACCTCCTCCAGGAGAACTGCAGCCACAAAGACAAGGTGAGAAAATAGGAAGACTAAAGAGACCTCAGACACCTAGCGCTGTGTGAGTTTGTACCTGGACATGTGTACAGAGGGAGAAGAAGGAGGCGTTGGAGATGCTTCTTTCAGTAATGGGGAGATCTGTGCAGGAGGAGTAGACGAGAGAAGAGAAGATCCCACAGGAGCAGCGTCATCTGAATCGCCTACAAACACACAATCACATGCACAAATCATTCATAAACCACCTTAAATATAACATTTATATATAAAAATAATATAAATAGTTTGGGTTACAATTGGGAGTATTTTACATTAGGGCTGTCAGAATCTTTTTTTTTTTTTTTTGTTGAAAAATCGTGATAAAGTGTATCATAAATAATACATCAGGCTTTTGAGGAACATCATCACTGTATTGCACTGCATTATGTTTTGCTCCCCACAAAAAAAACAAAAAACTTTGATCATAAAACTAAGCATTTAAAAATCATCTTACTAAGACATTTTATTGGGAAATATAGAATGACAAATGCTATGTATATTAATTTCATGCAAGTAAGCTGCTATTCTGTTATAAAGATCTCACTGATTTGCATGACAAACTATCAGAATTTCTTATCTTACCTTTTGGCCATATACCAGTAACTGCAATAAATTTCATACTTTTGCTCAGCTTGGGCCTCTGAGTAAAACTAATGTGTGTTTTCCTGATGTATCAAATATGATACTCAACAAAAACACACATGTAAACTTTTTTTTTAGATTTTGTCTAAAGGTTCAATAAACTAATCCATTTCAAATTAGTTTTTTTCTAACTATTATTATATGTGTTATGGGCATTTTATATGGGTTAACATGTTCAACTGACAGCCATATTTAATATATAATTGACAGTATAACTAACCAGATGTTGCAGAAGTTTGTTCAACAATCCCCACTTTCACCACCTGCAGACAGGTTGAAAACAAATACACTATAAAAACATTCAATACAACAGTTAAAACATTTCAAATGATAAAGCCATGATTGCAAATGGACACGTACCCCAATAAAAGGAATGAATTTCTGACACGAGTCTTCATCAGGACTGTGAGAGGAAAAAGGAGACAGGACTTTGAACACATGGTTTAAATTAACCATTAAAAGTAAAGTAAATTAACCCTATTAAATCAATCAAATTATTGATACAGTAGGGAAAAAAGGCTTCTTCGAGGGAAAACAAATCCTGGTAGTTACCCATTCCTTTCTATGGGGAAATATTCAACAGATTTAACTATTTTAGAAAGAAGAAGAAGAAAAAAAAACATTCTAAATATGTGTATTTTAAATATATGTATAAATAGATGTATGGTGTTTTACACATTACATTAAGTAAAAAGAACAAGCCATTTGAAAAGTAGCACAAAAAAAAGGCTGAATACAAGCAATTCAGCAGCAAGATGATAAGAGACATGTGGAATCTGACATCTGAATATGTCTGCAATGGATGCAATTGTTTTCCTTCATAAAAAAGCAAATCTTTCAGATATTTTCGAAATGAATGAGTAGAAATGAATGAGTAACTGTGATAATCAGAATGTTTCCCACATCCACGCTAAACCACATCCATAGTATCTTTCTACAGACTATATCAATTAAAGAACCTTAAGTTTAGAGAAACATTTTGATCTCTGAGGAGAAAAGGCTTCTAAAACAGATTTTGTTAATCCCACTGTCTGATTTGTTCACTCTTTGCGCCACCCACTGAGCATCCTTTCACTTACAGCGGACTGTGAGAGGAAAAAGGAGACAGGACTTTGAACACATGGTTTAATGACTAGTAAATTAACCCTATTAAATCAATCAAATTATTGATACAGTAGGGAAAAAAGGCTTCTTCAAGGGAAAACAAATCCTGGTAGTTACCCATTCCTTTCTATGGGGAAATATTCAACAGATTTAACTATTTTAGAAAGAAGAAGAAGAAAAAAAAAATATTCTAAATATGTGTATTTTAAATATATGTATAAATAGATGTATGGTGTTTTACACATTACATTAAGTAAAAAGAACAAGCCATTTGAAAAGTAGCACAAAAAAAAAGGCTGAATACAAGCAATTCAGCAGCAAGATGATAAGAGACATGTGGAATCTGACATCTGAATATGTCTGCAATGGATGCAATTGTTTTCCTTCATAAAAAAGCAAATCTTTCAGATATTTTCGAAATGAATGAGTAGAAATGAATGAGTAACTGTGATAATCAGAATGTTTCCCACATCCACGCTAAACCACATCCATAGTATCTTTCTACAGACTATATCAATTAAAGAACCTTAAGTTTAGAGAAACATTTTGATCTCTGAGGAGAAAAGGCTTCTAAAACAGATTTTGTTAATCCCACTGTCTGATTTGTTCACTCTTTGCGCCACCCACTGAGCATCCTTTCACTTACAGCCCCTCCCAACTATCAGTTAAAGGGTTGATTCACCCCAAAATGAAAATTCTGACATTACTTACTCACACTCACGTCGTTTCAAACCCGTAAGACCTTCGTTCATCTTCGGAACACAAATTAAGATATTTTTGATGAAATGTGAGAGCTCAGACCCTGCATAGACAGCAACGCAGCTGTATTGTTCCCAGGTCCAGAAACGTAGTGAGGACATCGGTAAAACAGTCCATGTGACATCAGTGGCTCAACTTCAGTTTTGTGAAGCTACGAGAATACTGTTTGTGTGCAAAAAAAACCAAAAGTAACAATTTATTTAACAATTCTTCTCCCCCGAGTTACGTCTTCTGCCATTTTGGAGAGTACCCAAGAATGTAATCGCCGTTGTTTATGTTAGGGGGAAACAACGCCCATGAATGTAATCTGCGTAATCAGCGTTATTTACACTTGGTAAAGCGTGCGTATACATTGTGATACTCTCCAAAATGGCGGAAGACGTAACTCGGGGGAGAAGAATTGTTGAATAAAATCGTCATTTTTGTTTTCTTTGCGCACAAAAAGTATTCTCGTAGCTTTGCAAAACTGAAGTTGAACCCCTGATGTCACATGGATTATTTTACAGATCTCCTTGCTACGTGTCTGGACTTGGGAATATTTCAGTTGCGTTGCTGTCTATGCAGGGTCTGAGAGCTCTCAGATTCCATCAAAAATATCTTAATTTGTGTTCCGAAGATGAACGAAGGTCTTACGGGTTTGAAACGACATGAGGGTGAGTAATTAATGTCAGAATTTTTATTTTGGGGTGAACTAACCCTTTAAACATAACTGACTATTTGGTGTCATCCAGTATAGCGTGTCTGAGACAAATGCTGTGAAGCGAGTGATGCCAGTGTAATTCTTATCAACTGCTGCCGTTATGCCACTGCCCCACCCGCTACTAGAAAAAAAAAACTAAAAGAAAGAAGCATTCTCAGCCAATCAAGGCTCAGATTCAGGCAACTTCAACCAAAGATGGTCTAATGCAGAGATCATAGATCTAGCAACAATAATATTTTGTTAAAATGGTTATGCTAACTTGTAAATTATACTCACAAACAATAAAATGAATCATGAAATCGCCACTCTGTTCAGCATAAAATAGGTTTTTGAGGGAAAGCATTATTTTAAATTTACATACTGTATAATGCTTTTTTTTATTTTTATGAATTTTGCAATACAACCAACAGATTTACATTCAGACTGAAATCTCTTTTTCTGTTAAACCATCTCTGATCACTAGAAGTGCAAAACCCAAAACCAGAAACTAATTATAAGAGAACAGAAAGAATAAATAATCCGTGCCAACGAACCACCCCAAAAACAACACAGCACAAGCCCAAATGGAGGGAGTTCACAGAGTGCATTTGAGCAGAAATAGAAGTTGCTCTCAGTGAAAGGCATAACAGATGGTCTATTGCTCTGCACACCGGAGAATAAAGAGACACTGATGAAACCAATAACTGAGAAATCAGCGGCAATACTTTAAGCACCTGCTCAGAAAATCAAGACCGTGAGTGTGTGTGTTGTGTAGTTTAGGCTGTTTACTCTGATGAGAGAGAGAGATAAATAAATAGAGGAGAGAAAAATGAAAATGAAGCCAAGCCAGAAAATCAATTTACCTCCATCATAAGGTCTGTTCACCTTTTCATTAAAAGTGGAATCATTTGAAATAATTTCCATCCTTTATTTTGCTATTCAAATTGAAAATATTCTCTGGGATATATTCGACGGAACATGTGTGTAATTAAACAAGAAACAACGGAGTGCCTAATAAAACCCTCTTTTGTGTGGAACCACTTCCTTCCGCCACGGATTCAAAGCTCAAGTTGACAGTTAAACATGCGTCACTTTTAGAATTGGTATCAAGGGCATGTGCTGCTTCAGTTAGGTTATTAGTGAGAAATAATGAGGTTATAAGAGAGAAACAATGTGGCAAGACGTGCATCCAAATGAGAGAGAGAGAGAGACCGCAAAGCTAGACGTTTCTTCTTATATTAACTAACGTACTCTACGAATAGCTCAGTCAATAATAATAAAAAAAAAACATAGACCCGGCTAGAACAAGCGGAGTGATACAAAATTGTGAAAGGGTGTTCCTGTAGCGATACCAGTACAATAGCTCACAGTTCTCAACCAATCAGATTTGAGAACCAGAACGAACTGTTGTATAAATATGTAATATATAAATTGTTATAAATTTAGAATATAAATATATATATATATATATATATATATATATATATATATAAACACACACGCACATATATATTATATATTTATACATATATAAATTAACATATATTAAATCAGTCTCTAATTAAATACAATAATTATATGTAAAACACACACACACATACACATATATATTATATATTTATAAATTTATAAATTAACATATAATATTAAATCAGTCTCTAATACATTTCTAATACATTTCATAATATAATCGATAAATTATCCCTCAAGTTTGGTTTATGGTTATGTATGTATTTTATAAAAAAAAAAAATTCAGTGTTTTTAGTCTAGTAATCAAGTAATAAAGTCGTGGCCTAATGGTTAGTGAGTCGAGTCTCAGGTCCGGCAGGGATTGTAGGTGGAGGGAGTGAATGTACAGCACTCTCTCCCACCTTCAATACCACGACTGAGATGCCCTTGAGCAAGGCACCGAACCCCCAACTACTCCCCGGGCGCCGCAGCATAAATGGCTGCCCACTGCTCCGGGTGGGTGTGTGTGTGTGTGTGTGTGCGTGTTCACTGCTGTGTGTGTGCACTAAGGATGGGTTAAATGCAGAGCACTAATTCCTAAATGTCACTTCATTTCACTTCAATAAAGAAGGATGTGTTACACAACAAAAATAGCCTGAAACCTAAAATTATACCTGATTGTGTATAATTAACAATTTTTGTCTTATTTTTTTTTTGCCTTTTCTTTATAAATAAATCCATAAGGTTTTCTTTGTACTGTATACTATATACTATATATTGCACTGTTTGTATATTTGTATATATGTATATTTTTTCGTCTTATTTATCAATACTTTATTCTTGTTTTTCTATTAGCAGCATTCAGAGTGCAAACTAAAGTAAGAATTTCATTGTACAGGGAAATGTGCATATGACAGTAAAGGCTTTGAACTTGAACGTATGCTCCAAAAATTATTATTATGCCCTTGAAGGACATTTAGGTTTGGAATGTTATAAGAAGCTTCAACTGAAAATACTTTGGCACATTGTGTGCTCTGCTGAAGGACATCGGAGGTGTGCAGAGGATGATGGAGGTAATATTCATATCCCACTGCAGCAAGAGATCCAATAAAACCTTCAGATTGATTCCACACTGCAGCCTTTATTATACAATTAAACGGCTAATTCCAAAAACATCAGAAGGTGGAGGAGATGGACCACTTTTAGAGAAATAAAAGGGAGACACTGCAATGCTCAATATAGCAGCTACAGGAAAAGTAGCCCCACCACATAGAGCATAAATCTTGAAGTGTGGATAGAATCTCTAGAGTTTCAACAGAATCTCTGCTCTCCTTCAGTTTATAACTCTCCTTGATAAAACAGGAGAAGAGTGAGCGAGAGAAAGGAAGTAAGAGACTAAAGGTGATATGTATCTGATTGGCTACGGTATCAGCACAGGCAGGAAGACCACAATACCTTACTGCAAAATCTAAATGAAAGCTCTTTTTCCTTCAGAGAGGGCAAGGAAAAGAAAAAATAAAGTATGTTATTTACAGACAGAGATGATAAACAGTGACATTCACATGCTTTCTGTCCAAACATGACTTTAAGGAGGAGGATGCTCATGAAAAAGATGCAAATATCTGGATAAACGAACAAAATGGATCGAGTGTGTTTTTGAGCAGAAAACCAACTATCTGCATCTTCAGAGCATCTGAAAATGAACCCAGCCTCTAATAACACATATTCAAAGCACTTTTATATCAAAAGATTACTGATATTCTTTTAATTGTATTTAGGCAAATACAATTGTCACACTCATTATCTTTGAATATGTTTTATTATAGAGTGGTACACCAAGTTAAATTACACTGAAATCATACAACCTTTATTTTGCCTCCTCTGAAAGGTTTAATTCTTTTATAAAAATATAGATCTGGGCTGCTCTGTGCATGTGTGTATCACCTTTTCTGCTTATAGGTAAGCATGGCCTCTGCTATGGGCAGCTGAAGAGCTCCATTCGCTCCCAACATATACTGCGTTACCCTGGAAACCACATCTGGACTGTCCTGAACTGCTGGATGTTGACAGAGAATAAAAGATAATTTTTTTTATACATTTATAAAAATGTATGTGTGTGTGCATTTACAGTGTGTATAGAAAAGAATCACCCCCTTTAAAATTATCACAGTTTGTTGCTTTGCAGCCTGAAGTGAAGACAGACTTTTTTTTGTTTTATCCAGCTGTATTTACTCAGAGCAACTTATAACATCCAAGTGAAAGATATAATGCCAACATGTCAGAAAAAATAAAAAAACAGAATCACCGAGTTGGACGCCCCCGCATTAAAATGACTGTTTAGCTAATCACCTTCTCAATGGCACACAAAGCCATTTGACTTTCAACTGTGATCAGCTGTGCTCATTTTGATTAGCTCAGCATGAAAAGAGCTTTCCTGGAGCATTTCAGCCCTTGGTAGTGCAACTGAAGCAAACAACTAGCAAGGCAAGGCACAGTCAGAAGACCTCCGGGATAAAGTTGTGGACAGGCACAAGTCAGGAGATGGACACAAGAAAATTTCAACGGCTTTTTCAATGCCTAGAAGCACAGTGAAGTCTATTATTAAGAAGTGGAAGGTATTTGGTACAACACAGACCCTCCCTGGATCGGGACGTCGCTCCAAACTGGATGAAAGAGCCAGGAGGAAACTGGTCAGAAAGGCTACCATATCCTGTTCTGGGGTGTTTCTCTGCAGCAGGGACTGGAGCACTTGGATCTGCATCATGGATAGAAGGAAAAATGGTTGGGGCAAAATACTCTCGGATTTTTGAGGAATATCTGCCGCCCTCTGCCTGAAAGTTGTCAATGGGAAGATGACAACATGACAATGACCCAAAGCACACCACAAAACTGAGCACACAGTGGTTGAAGGAGAAAAAGGTGAATGTCCTTGCATGGCCTAGTCAGAGCCCAGACTTAAACCCCACTGAAAATCTGTGGAATGACGAAGACTGCAGTCCACAAACACTCACCATCAAATTTAAATTAACTTGAGAAACATATCCCAAAAGGCTGTAATTAAAGCAAAAGGTGGTTCAACAAAATACTGACACAAGGGGGTGATCCTTCTTTCAACTCAGTGATTCTGTTTAGTTTTTTTTCCTGACATGTTGGTGTTATATTTTTCACTTGGATGTTATAAATTGCACTGAGTAAATACAGCTGGATCAAACAAAAAATGTGTCCATCTTCATTTCAGGCTGCAAAGCAACAAAATGTGATTATTTTAAAGGAGGGTGATTCTTTTCTATACCCACTGTATATTTATATACACTTTTAATATATTTAAAAATTACACTAATAATTATTAAACAGCATATAATATATTACACTATATAGAAAACTATATACAATTGTAATGTATTTAAAAATTATATTATTATTTAATAAAAGTTGAAAACAATAATAAAATATATTACACTTTTACATTATATATATATATATATATATATATAGTCAAACCAAAAATTATTTAGACACCAGATATAATTTTTGATATTTTTTACAGTGGACTACCAGTAAAACTGATAAAAATTTGGGACCAAAAATTATTGACACTTTTACCTGATCATGATTTGCTTAAGTGTTATCTGACATTATCAAGATGTATTTGTTCTGACACAGTTTAACTCTGAGTTGTCATATTTTCATTTTAATTTTAAAATAGTTTATTTTCAAAACTATAGCGAATAAACTGTGATAATATGTGAAATGTTGAAGGTGTCTGAATAAATTTAGGTTTAACTGTATTTATTTGATAAATGAAGTTAACCAACTAACATTATACATACTCTTTTGGTTTCTGTACCCAATATTTGAAAAATTTACAAATGCAGTGAAAATATTGGTATCGGTACTTGGTATCGGCAAGTACCAAAAATAAAAGTATCGGGCGAGTACTGGAAAAAGTGGTATCGAAAATAGAATATAAAATATATTACACAATATAGAAATATTGTAATTTAAATATTTAGTTTAATTTAATATTTAAATATTTCTAATTATATATCATTATAATATTACTATAGAATACTAAATATATATTATTATGTGAAGGTTTTCATTAAACTATTGAATGTATTATTAAATAACATAAATTTTAAATAATAATAATAACAATGTTAATTAATTTGTTATATTTTTTAATATGCACAACACTTTTTTTATTTATTTACATATTTATTTGCAGATGGTTAGAATGGAGAGAGAATGAGTATATCAGAGACGGTTACCTGAGGTTGGCGCTTCTGGTTTGTGGAAAAGATCTCTCCACGCTGAGTCCTGGAACAGGCCGTTATATCTGTAGTCTATACTGGCCAGATATTTAGCCACTGGATGAACCCCTACACATACACGTGCTTTTTAGCTCTTCTAGTAGTGTTTTATTTGCTAATTTTTTCCCCCTGACCTCTGCACTTACCAAGTGGGATAATAAGGAATCGCAGGTATCCGAGCCAGTCGGGTTAAACAAAAACACTAAACAGGATGGAAAAAAAACAAAAACACCAGACCTTTGTTTAAAAAAAATGTATAGCACCTTGACAGTAATCTAAAATAAGTAAGATCTATCATACTCTTTTCATCTAACCACAGTGATAAAGGGTTTATGTATCCTCACCGGTTGGATGGAATGATAAGTGACTCTGTTTTGGTCATCCG
This sequence comes from Sinocyclocheilus grahami, assembly GCF_001515645.1. Lineage (NCBI taxonomy): Eukaryota > Metazoa > Chordata > Actinopteri > Cypriniformes > Cyprinidae > Sinocyclocheilus > Sinocyclocheilus grahami. The sequence continues at coordinate 487,013 of NW_015505645.1, forward strand.
GCCTGTAGGAGGCAACCTCTCCATGAAAGTGTCCATGTTGTCCATCATCTCCAGTTCTGTGGTAGGGGTCACAACCTCAGGATGACCCTAAAGCCCAGAAACACACATAATAAAGCTTAAAAAACACATGTTATACTATATACAACCTCTTTACAGCCTATTTGTATGGACTAGGGCTGGGTGAAAATGTCAAATAAAAAGACACATTATAAAGGCCAAATATGTTAAATTGTCAGAAAATTGATATCAGAGTTTGAACAAAATTACATTATTTTTCACTGCTGCCACTACATCACATGTTGATTCAGTGTGGGTGAGTCATTAGCTGTGATTCAGCTTTAGTGTCTGCTAGAGCTCATCTCTAAACAAACATGTGAGTCTTGATCTTATATTCAGAGAATATATTACAGTGGTGAAGGACATACCATTGAAACATTATCTGATTCATTATCCATCTGAAACTTTCCACCTACAGCCCTTATTTTATCAGGATCCATCTGAACAGAGAAAGAGAGAGAGGTAGATAGTTAGCTGAGGATTGATTAAAGGGTCATGAAACCCCCCGTTTCAGCACTGATTAGTTCTCACCAATTTTTTAAAAAATGCTAAAAAAGTGGGTGTGGTGTGCAGCGGAGCGGAGGGGGAAGAGGGGAGACAGACAACACACACAGCTTCACGTTCAGACCGTTTCATTTCGCTCCCATCAAGTTAAAAACACAAATGTCAACACAATGTAGATTTTAAACGCAGAAGATGAAAACAGAGCAAAAAAGCTTCAAATTAACCAGTGTTCTCCAAGAGTTAAAATTATCGGATGCTAACATTGTCTTCTATGATGTGCAACACAAACACCTCTGCTAAAATCTCAGAAAAAGTAGTCTGGGGTTTCATGACCCTTTAAACTGAAGTGTTTGTGTTTCTAACCTAGCTCATACTTCCTCCTCATAGGGAAAATTGGTTAAAAATAATGTCTATATATTACCATTCCAAAATCTGGGGAAAATCTTTCTGAAGAACTCTAATGCTCAAAGCTGCATTTATTTGATCATAAATGCAATAAAAACAGTATTGTAAAACAATAATACAATTTAAAATATTATTATTTCTATTTTATATAAGTACTTCAATTTTAATATTTTACAAATATAATTTATTCCTTTGATGACAAAGCTAAATTTTCAGCAGCCATTACTCCAGTTTTCTGTGTCACATGATCCTTCAGAAAAATGTTTAATATGCTGATTTTGATGATTAAGAAACATTTCTTTTTATCATCAATGTTGAAAACTGTTGTGCTGCTTAATATTTTTTAGGATTTTGGGGGGGGATTCTTTAATGAATAGAACATTCAACAGAACAGCAATGGGGTATATGTCGAACATCACCTGACCAAAACCGGAAAACAGGTCTCATTGCTTCCGCTTGTCGGAGACCATGTTAACAGCCGTATTAAATAATAGCGATATCTATGGACTTTTAAGATAATAAGTTAAACTAGCTAGCTGTTTTTATTGTTGACGTTTTATTCAATTTTTATATCTAAATGTGAAAAGAATAAAAATAAAAAAAACTTTTAGATATCAGTCCGCATATGTGATGAACATTGGTTATGATCATCATTGGTATCTACTTTGAAGGCATCTTGAGTAAAACGGCTTCATATTTAACTAAGCATATGCAAAACGCTTGAACCGGAAGCGAGGAGACCCGGTTAACAGAATACGGAAGTCTGTTGCGCATAACCCCTATTATTTGAAATAGAAATCTTTTGTAGCATCATAAATATTTTGACCAATTTAATGTGTTCTTGCTGAATAAAAGTTAAAAAAAATAAAATAAATCTTACTGACCACAAAGGTTTGAATGGCACATATATATTTGGAAAGGGTTAGTATTAGGTTATCTTTATTTCAAGTCAATTTAAGTGTATGTTATTATGTGTGCATTCAAATATATCCTAAAACACATGCTCTTACTGGACTGGGCGGCTCTCTCTGACTCCTAACACTGTGAATGCTGCCAATTTCTGTCTGAGAGCTGGATAGAGAAATTCCTTCGAAATATGGTCTAATCCAAGCACAGACACAAAAAGGTAAACACAGCAGGGTTAATAAAATAACACACATCTCAACATTAATATATGCACTAAATAAACACTAATGAACAAACTCTCTTCTCAACATACTTGAGTTTGGGTTTTGGGGTGCTGAGAACACTTTCATCATCATCCAGATCCGGTCCACTGTCACTCGGATTCTCAAACTCTAAACTCTCCAGATCCAGATCTTCCTCTACTTCAGGAGGTGGCTCGGCTGGGTCCTGCTCTGAGTCTAACACCTACAAACATTTAAACGTTATTTATTCCTCATTTGAACTGCAGGAACGTGAGGAATGGTGAGACAGAGGGTCAAGCATAATCTGATGAAACAGAAAATGCTCAGACTCAGCTGCAGGGGAATCGATCCCAATGCGCCATGTGATGTTCCTGACTATTATTAATGAGAGAGGAAATCAATCAAGGATGTTCAGTGTACAATCCAGCTTCTTAAAAGATTTTAACAAGCTGCTGCTGATTGAGCTAAATGCACTAATGTAATTTCTGCTACTATATTAGATGTTATCAACTAAATACTCATATTACATGAGGAGTATGTAATCTCAAATCAAATTCCAACATTCCATTTTAAAAGAGTTTGCTTTCCCTGGATATATCAATTTACAAAAAAGGAAAAAAATGCTAAAAGTCTCAGATAAAGTTCGTCATTGTTTTTGACTATGTTGACAACAGCATACTACCATATTATTGCAGTATGTAGTGTGTATACTTTTTTTCCCAATATTTTTTATGAAAACACTTTGAATTACCATTGTGTATTAAACATGCTACTGTATATAAATAAACTTCTTCAAATTGATCTCTTTCTTGATTTATTATTTGACTGGACTACCAAATAAAATTTTTACACCAGTGTTATTTACTGAAATCATATTTAGTTTTTTTTTTTTTTTCAATTTTCATTTTAATTGTATATTTAGTAGTAATTTTGTTGTTTTTGTCATTTTTATTAGTTACAAATATTTCTATTAGCTTTCATTCATTTTATTTTCAGAATTTATTTTTATTTCAGTTTTAGCTTTAGTAATTTCAGTACTTCAACTTATTTTATTTCAGTTAGTTGCCAAGGCAACATTTCACAAGTTTTTCATCCAATATTTATATTTTATTTTATTTCAGCTTTATTTTGATGAACAGAAACCATATGGGATAGTTAATAACAACACAGTTTTACACAAAGTGGACTAAAATACATAATACCAGTTTTTATTTCCATATTTTACAGGGACATCACTTGCTAAATTAAACATGCAACATTAGGAGGTCATGTGACAACAATGTAGCATACTACTGTTTTTGAAATATTAGTCAGTATACAGTATATACTGGGCAATATTTAGTAAGTTGAAAGCTAGTATTCGATTCCCTACTGACAGTTCTAACTGCTAAATAGCTTCCTTTAATAAAATAGTTGTGAAAACCTTCGGTCAGGGCTCAGATGGCTCCATAATAAGAATCAGCGTCCTGTCAGAACAGTAACAGTAACCTGAGACATAATGCTGATGAGATCATGTTTCTGTCCCGCTGGACGTCACTGCTGTTTCTGTACATTACCACACACTTCCTGTCCTTCAGAAGAGGACTGACCTCTGAACCCAATGTGGCATGTGTTTATTTTGCTGTGGGCAGCATTTTCATTTTCATGCTTACTGGTTATATGTCTAAAATGCTGAATATATAGAATGGTGCAGGAACCAAATACTAGCTTACTACTTGCTGAATACTACTGTGGATACTTTATACTGCCTATTTTTAGACTATGTTTGTAACATGCCCTCCTCTTGTTGCATTGCTAATTCAGCAAGTATTTTAATCCAATTATGTATAAAATGTGTCAACATTAAAAAAAATTAAAAACATTATTTAAGTTTGTTACATTGAAAATTGAGGGTCAAATTGAGTGCTTTGCATTGTGGGCATTTTGTGGGGGAAAATTGTGCAATTTTGGCAACTACAGCAGCTCATCTAGTTATTTCCATGCATACAGTATATACATTTGCATAATGTTTATAATATACATACTATACAAGATTTTCAGCAAACAAGGATTCGCTTTCCGTAGCAGTGCTGATTATGCATGGCTAAATTAATCTGTGGAGCCAGGCAAGGGTCAGGCCTTGTGTCCGCTGACTCACAGACTGAACAGAATCATACAACAGCAGAAGAAATCATCTACCTACAACTAAAAAATGATTTTATTAGGTGAAATAAATCATACAATTACAGCATGTTCATTAATTTATTAACCTGGTTACTCTTTAGGGTTTTTTTCTTCATTTCTGTCACCTTATGGAGTCTGGTGTTCCTTGCCACTGTTGCTTGTGGCTTGCTTAGATTTGGTTTAAAAAACACTTAAAATTCAGTAATATTATCGATTTGACTGCACTGACACTATTCGATGAGAACAATCCTTGAAATAAATTGAGCAGGATGCTAAAACTATTGTTTTCTGTATAGATGAATTAAACTTGTTTCATAAATGATTAACTTTACACACTTAATGAACTTAATCAAACTAACCTGACTTGATCTGAATGACAATAATGACACAATTGTCTTTTTAGAGCTGCTTTACAGTAGAGTTTGAATTTGCCTAATTTTCATGAAGTTTGCATCACCTTTTTATGACTATGAAGCCGCTTTGAAGTAATCTGTATTTTACTAAGCACTACAGTATAAAGGTGGCTTGGCTTGACTTTATAATATCATGTCAGAGGTGAGAGGTCTTAGTAGTAAATCTAAAGTACATCTGGTTCAAGTATGCACACAAACATGGATTTGTTCCACTGAGATGGGAAAAAAAAAGTGTCCAAAACATATTGGTTCACCACACAAGTCAATGAGCACAACCTGCCTAACATGTATTTAAACGCTTCACCTCGCTTAAGAACAAATACACTCTATATTTTTACCCACCTCATCAGAAACTCTGAACCGTTTGAGCAATGCCACCACGCGCTGCTTAAAGTTCTGCTGCTAATGGAGAAAGAGAAGCACACACACAGACATACACACTCATATTAACAGTCTGTTTACTACACAATGGCATCTGACAGTGATGACTGAGTAAACTCTCATTGTTCTCTGGCATTCTTACCCTGGTGATCGACGCCGTCCGGACTATTGACCTCCTTTGCTTTTTTGGTTTCCTTATCTCGTACTCATCATCCTCAAGATCCTGAGGAGCATGTACATACACGAGTCAGCAGAAAAAGAGGGAAATGAGGTTGCTTTGTTTGTATGTGTGTATGTAATCACCTGTCCTTGTGCTGCGTCATCACTGGCCTCCTGCTCCGATGAGAAGCTTTCATACTCTTCTTCGGAGTAATTATCTACCAAGTCAAATAAACAATATTATAAAAAGGACAGGTCCAGTCCTGAATATTGATTGGTCAATACAGCGTTCCAGCTAGTGATGTTCCGATATTGAAATTTTGGCTGATATGATAAACCAATAATGATTTGTAAATAATGCTATGATAATAATGCATTTATGATAACTCATAAATGGACAATAATATATATATATATATATATATATATATATATATATATTTGCTTTAAATAAAAAATAATAATTAAAAGGAAGTTAAAAGAGTTAGTATGCAAAAGCACTATAATGAAGGTCTCCCAAACTGAGGTTTTGAGGGGTTCATGAGGTGATGAAAAGCTAAATAATAATTTAAAAAAATTTAAATAAATAAAAAAAACACTTATTAAAAATAATAAAAGTTATATTTTATTTGTTTACCTGCATGTCATGTGACCATTAACCAGCAGTAGAGAACCATAAATGTGTTGTTAATGAAATATTAACTTAAAATCTCAGGGTGCACTTCATATTCTGAAAATATTCTAAATTATAAATGAGGAAAAAATACTTGCTAATAATCATAAAGGAGGAGCCTCTGGAAAGTTGGTTAGATAGAAAAAAAAAATAGAACCAATGGATTTAAATTATGAATTTGGTATTATAAAAGAGAATCTGTATGTCTGGTCTGAAACAGAATATACTGTATATTTTGAATAATCATTAATAAACTTTTTGTAAGAAATTAAGTTAATTTTATAAATAAACACGTGCACAGCAACTCGTGCCGAAATCTGATAAGGTGCCGATAGCAACAGTCACACTAAAATACACAATATAGAAACAAAACACCTGTTTAGTGTATAACTTCACATCACACATAGAGAACACAATTTGTAATTGCCAGAGACATGTCATAGACTAATTAAAAATAGAGGAGTATGTATGAATTTTTTACCAGAACATTTGATTTTCTGTCCCAGAATGGCTGCCTCCTCGTGGTCTATAGGCTGACTGGACAGGGAATATATCCAAATCTCTGCAACTTTACCCAGAAACTCCTTCTGATTACTGCAAAGAGCCAAGACCTGCCCACCTTCTGCAGGATGCTGCATCACCTACACACACAAACAAATCAGCATGTAAGCATCTGTATGCTTCAAAAGTCTTTATTAACCTCACTGAGGAATCTGAAATACCTCTGCCATGTCTATAGAGCCAGCAGCCAAAGTCTTGTAACCCAAAATCGTTCGGTTTTTGTACCTCTTCCTCCGCTGAAGCAGGATTTGCAACTTATTTCCCTCGCGTTTCAGAAAATGAGGGTACTGCTCGTATAAAAACATGCACACACAGGAGAGAGAGAAGAAAAACATCAAATTCAGTTTCATAATAAAACTCTAGAACGATTCAGAGCACACTGAAATGATGTCTTAAAAGCAATAGTGGCTCTGTTTCAAAACCTAGTAAGCTGCCTACACAGAAAGCATTTGCAGACACACTCCCAAAGCAAAGACTGTTTCTATGATACCTTCCTTTTGTTTGAATTTCAAGGCAACTCAGCATGTATACTTGTATACATGCAGCAAAAAGCAATCCATTAGTGCATTGCAAAGAGCGATGCAGAGTGTTCCAAATCAATCACTTTAGAGGTTCTTTGTCAGGCAAGGCAGCTGTCAATGTAAGTAGTAGATAACTAGTCAGTTCACTATGTTTTGGTTCAGAGCCATTGTTTTTATAGCCATTTATGATTGAGCAATTCGAAAATGTGTGTTTTGGGGATATCTTTACCTGTAGTGAGAATGTGAGAGCGAGATCAGTCTCCACCACACCAGCAGGGGGCAGCACTATCTCATGGGAGCGCAGGATTCGCTTGGAGCCCTACAGGCACAAACAGTCACTTTATGTAAACACATGCTGTGTTTCACTTAAATGCTCCCTCTATTATCACTCTGAAGAAACAATTATCCTCTTAATTAGTCATTATGTTTATTGAAAAGTGTTTTTTCTAATTTTGCAAAAAGGAATTTATCCTCATTCTGTATTGGTGATTTTTCTATTTTTGGTGACTCTTTTAAAAGAGACCCTTTTCATATTAATTTTATAATTATTTTATTACTATCCCTTGCATAATCTTATATTCATAAATGCAAATGTTCAAAGAAAATACCTTTATTTTTATTTTCATGAAAGATGTTGATATATATTTGAATTCTTTGAGGAAACTAAAAATGAATTGCTTGCAAGACTCTTCAGTGGTGTAATACTTACTCTAATACACTTTCATTCATTTCAGAATCTCATGTATTGTAACCCTCTTAGAATATTTTGTTTATTGTCTTAAATGTTGTGTTCTTTGTTGCAAAAAAATCTAGACATGCTGCAGTTAAAAAACAACATACACTTTATGAAGCTGATGGCTAACCTGAATCTTGACTGCAATGACGACAGAAATCAGCTCCTTGTCAAGTTCCTTCATCACCACTAGCTTCTTCAAAGTCAGACTACACAACCTACAAAAACAACAGCATTACTTACAAAAATAGGTGATTATACATAACGTCTGTCTAATGCCGAGGAGTAATCTTTGTAATGAGCATGTGGGAAAAGTGCCATCTTACTTGCCATGGTTTATGGCACAATGCTAAGTAAAGGACATAATTGTCATTTTTGGGTGAACTATCCCTTCACTTTACAGCTGGTTTACAGACAGGAATAGACAGGCCCTCAGTTGCTGTTTATTAGTAAATGATTGGGAATGTGATCCATATGTTTGCTCCTGTAACAGGATGCGAGTTGATAATCTTGTTTTCTAAATCCTGAGTTTCTTATCAGTAAGGCACTGTATGAACCTTCAATTTCCAAAGAAAACTCAATCTTCCTAAGAAAGAACAACTACTGCTCTAAAACTCTGATGGGAAAAATTCTGCAGCTCAATCTGATTCAGGTCTGCTGAAAACAGGCCCATAGCAGCTTTCAATTGAGACAGATCAGTCCAGAAAACAGCTGGAATTCATGGGGCTGAAAAAGTGGGGTTCAGGGATTTTAGTCTCTTGGAAACTTGCATACAAAAACTGTTTATAAAACGTTCCATTGAGTATCTGTCATTTTAGGCAGGAGGAACCGTTCAAATGAGCCAAAAATCTAAGTAATTTTACTAAAACATAATAAACACACACCCTCGCTCTGATACAGCAGTAAACCTCAACACTGTACTGACAGACAGTAAACCTCCATCCACTGCCACAGCCATATCACCCTGCAGCCCAAGACTGATTGCCCACTGAAGCTAAGCAGGGTTGAGCCTGGTCAGTACCTGGATGGGAGACCTCCTGGGAAAAGCTAGGTTGCTGTTGAAAGAGGTGTTAGTGAGGCCAGCAGGGGGTGCTCACCCTGTAGTCTGTGTGGGTCCTAATGCCCCAGTATATTGACGGGGACACTAGCCTATACTGTCAAAAAGCACCGCCTTTCGGATAAGACGTTAAACCGAGGTCCTGACTCTCTGTGGTCATGAAAACTCCCATGGCTCTTCTCGTAAAGAGTAAGGGTTCAACCCCGGTGTCCTGGCCAAATTGCCCCCCTGGCCTTTGTCAAACATGGCCTCCTAATAATCCCCAACCACTTGATTGGCTCTATGACTCGCTCTCCTCTCCACCTGTAGCTGGTGTGTGGTGAGTGAAGCGCACTGGCGCCGTTGTACTGAGGCTGCCGTCGCATCATCCAAGTGGATGCTGCACACTGGTGGTGGTTGAGGAGAGACCCACCCCCACCCCACATGATTGTAAAAGCGTTTTGGGTGTACCACAAAGTGCTATATAAATGCATCATTCATTCATTCACTCAACACAGACAGTGATAATGCAAATGAGAAATTTAAAGAATCAAAACTCCCACATTTGCATCACAGAGCCAAACATTTCTATAATTAAATTAGTAGACCAAAAAAATACATTAAGTCATTATTTGCTGATAATCTTCCCTTTAGCTAATGCTCTGAAATTGAATAATGCTGGCGGGGCAAATTTATGCGCATATTCAAATTGCAAGACAAATCCATTTGATTCTCACACAAAGCTACTGCATGACTTCAGAATATTGGAATATAATGTACAAGCTGCATACTTTTATGATGGATTACATAAAGTGATTCTTCTTAAAGAGGTAAACAGACACAGGAAGTACTCGTAATACCAAGTTTTAGGCATTGTTCAAATAAGTACAAGCTAGAAAGGGAAGGAATAAATAAAGAGAAAGACAAAGTTTTGGTTTTATTTTAAATTTAGGATGAAGTCAAGTAGCGTCGAAAGAGATGAGTTTTCAGCTGTCGCTTGAAAATTGTCAGGGATTCAGCATTCCGGATAGGGGTGGGAAGATCATTCCACCAGCCAGGAATGGTGAACGAGAATGTTCTGGAAAGTGATTTTGAGCCTCTCTGTGATGGTACCACGAGGTGTCGCTCACTAGAAGATCTTAGACATCTGGTGGGGATGTAGATTCGTAACAGTGAGTGGAAGTAGGTGCCGGCGGGTACTGAGCCTGTGGCTGTTCTATATGCAAGCATCAATGTCTTGAACTTGATGCTAGCCCCAACCAGTAGCCAGTGCAAGGAGATAAAGAGAGGTGTAACATGGGCTCTTTTGGTCTTGTTGAAGACTAGTCATGCCGCTGCATTCTGAATCGTTTGTAGAGGTTTGATTGTGCTTGATGGAAGTCCAGCCAGAAGAGCATTGCAGTAGTCCAGCCTACAGATGACAAGGGCCTGGTCAAGAAGTTGTGCAGCATGCTCCGTTAGAAAGGGCCTGATCTTTCTGATGTTGTGCAAGGCAACCCTGCAAGGTCTTTGCAATGTGGTCTTTGTAGGTCAGCTGGTCATCAAAGATTATACCAAGATTTCCGACCGAAGTTGATGGGGTAATTGTAGAAGAAATGGCATGTTGTAGGATGGCTGGAGAGATGTTTTGATACTTCTGCCTCAGTGAGGGGAAAAAATGAGAATATGGAAGTTTTAGCAGTGGGTGTGGTTGGTTTGAAGTCCTGTGTATGTGGGGCTGAGAATTGACTACTGATTGTTCTAGTTTTGTCTGTGAAGAATGTGGCGAAATCATCAGCTGTTATAGAAGTGCTGGGAGGTGGTGGAGGGGGACAGAGGAGAGAATTTAATGTTTTGAAGAGATCATATGTGTCTGGAGTGCTGTTGATCTTGTTGTGGAAGTATGACGATTTGGCAGTATGGACTTCAGCAGAGAAAGATGAAAGCAAAGACTGATACATACTCCGGTCTGATGGATCTTTTGATTTGCGCCATTTTCTCTCTGCTGCCCTGAGTTTGGTCCGATGCTCACGAAGAACATCGGATAACCAGGGGTTAGAAGGGGCAGCCCTGGAGGAGAGAGGACAAATATCGTCTAGACAAGAGGTTAAAGTAGAGCATAAAGTGTCAGTTGCTGCATTCACATTCCACACACAGGAGTGAATGGACGGCTGTAGCATAAGGCTTGTCCAGATGAATGTTGAAGTCGCCAAAGACTAAAAGTGGACTGCCATCCTCCGGGAATGAGGACAGCAGCCCATCCAGCTCCTCTAGGAAGGTGGCTAGAATTTGCCCAGGAGGGCAGTAAATTACCACAACCTGGAGTTTTATAGGAGCTGTTACAGTAATCGCATGAGATTCAAATAAGTTATAAGGGACCAGTTCAAGGGACCAGAGAGGCCCCTAGAGGCCCTAGAGCAGCCTGAACAGAGAGAGAAGCCAATGGAAACAGACCCACATGCATGCACCTAATAGAATATTGAGAAACACTTTATATATTCAAATCACATACTAGGTACTATGAGGACAAGGAGGAGAGAGAGAGAGAGAGAGAGAGAGAGAGAGAGAGAGAGAGAGAGAGAGAGAGAGAGGCACACAATCTCTCAAGAGATGAAGCCAATGGAAACAGACCCACATGCATGCACCTAATAGAATATTGAGAAACACTTTATATATTCAAATCACATACTAGGTACTATGAGGACAAGGAGGAGAGAGAGAGAGAGAGAGAGAGAGAGAGAGAGAGAGAGAGAGAGAGAGAGAGAGAGAGGCACACAATCTCTCAAGTGATCTGGAGGTTGGTATTGTTCACATACTATTCTCACTTTAAGACACACACACACAAACAAAAGCCATTCTTCTTCCCTGAGCAATTAGCATGCTAACTCTGACCACAACAACAAAGGAACACACAGCGGTTTTGAGCAGACTACATTCATACATTTTTCTCTCACATTCACACACTATCACCGATTAAAAACTATTTTTGCAACCACAAAAACACAAACTTAATGGTTTTCTACTGTGGCTGTAGCTGATGACCTCAAATTATCCTCCTCCTCCTCCAAAAAAAAAAAAAGCACAAGTTTGGATGTTAAAACAATCCTCAAGAAACAAAATTACGTTTATTGTTGGAAAATTAGGCACATTTTGAATTAGCCCAAAAAGTAATATATTAATAACATAAAAACTCTTTTGAATTTAAGCAGTATGTAGCACAGTAAAAATTATTTCCGTCCAGGCATGATTTTCATAAATTAAATACAGTACAACAGATAATGTCATATATAGGACGACTTCTAATTCTACTTTGCAAATATACTTTGCAATTTAAATAATGTATTTATTCCTGCATTATAGTAATATGAATGAAGATTTTACATTACAGTACACTAAAGTTAATTGGGGAAGATGATTATTTGTAATTTCTAAAACTTATATATTAGATTTTGATATAGATTTTGCAGTTAAATTTGACCGGTTCGCCCCATTAAAACACTGCCATATTGCAAGTTAATCACACACACTCAACAAATTACTGTAGTTTTAAACAGTCAACACACTATATTTATAATATTACATGAAGTAAAAATAATTTATTTGAGTGAAAGCTGTGTCAGAGGTTGATCATTGAGACCACCAACAAACACAACAGGAAACAATGGCCACACACACACATTTTTTGCTCTGTTTTTTCAGTACAAAGCCTGATTATTTCAGCTGGTGTGGTGTGAGACTGTGAGGTGTGTGTTCTGCGTCTCTAACTGCACACACATTCACGTCAATCAAACCCCTCTAATAACTATGAATAAATTCATATAAAGATCTAACAGCCCTCAGTGACCTCTCACAGAAGAACAGAGACTGTTCATCCTCACTGGAGTTGAAGATAAACGTGTCTCACTCCACTCAGCTGGATCCAAACTCAATCACAGCTCCATTACACACTCTCTCCTGCAGATACTGTGTGTGTTTCTCTCCGGCAGATGCTGCAGAGACTCTGAAAGCACAGAGGGAATTAGACCAAAAAATAAATTTAATTTGTTTCTCATCAGAAACCCTTAGCTCCCTTCACTCCTGAATCAGGTTACTCGAACATCTACTGTAACTGTAAGTCTGAAAGGGCAGTGCTAAGCGGTGAAACTGTGCTCAGGTTACGGGCCAAGACAGAACACCAGGATTAGCTGATGCATTAGTACACATAAGAGCTGACACCAACATTTCACAACACTTACACAGACACTGTGGGTAGATTTACACCCTTAAACCAGAAGCATGCAGCTCTGACAACATTTACAGAAGAAAATGTCCATTACATACACAGAAATGCCTTATAGTTTATGCCATGACCACAATTTAAAGGAGAAACGTATGATTTTTGCTCCACTAGTGGCAGCAAACTGAACTGCAATCTATTTTTTTGAGTGCATGACTTTGACGCCAGAACTACATTGCTTTTACCAATAGCATGAGCTTAATGCAGGACTATGACAGTGTTGTCACTGTTAACAAGGGATGGGCGATATGGGCTTTAAAATGTATCACGATAATTTCTGATATTTATTGCGATAACGATATCAATGACAATAATTTAGGGAATCCTGTTTTTTTAGAGAAAAGTATTATCTTTCCTATTTTTACCCAAAATAGGGTGTTGTGAGCAGTACACACGTAATGTGATGACCATTTAATTAACACTGGAAGCCGGTGGGCGCCCTTGCACAGAAACTCCACATATGCATAGTAGAAGTAATGCTCCAGGAAATCCCTAATATGAACAGAGGTATCCAGAGGTATAAAACGCTGATAGAGAAATTTTAACTGAGGAAACCTGAAGACAATAAACATGCGATTGCACAAAATATATGGTATCTGTGTTCTTTAAGCAATCTTGGGTATTTTTATAAGGATAAAGTATATTTATAATGCAATGCTAATCGACATAGCCTTTATCACTGTATATAATGCTATAAAATAGTATGATGTCTGCCTTATTTTGTGATACGAAACATGTCTGATCACAAAAAGAAGTTATTTCAAACACTCGACTATGTTATGAAGTTAATACGGAGAAAAAGCACGTCAACAAATAATATCTTTGTTGGACAACAGGTTTGTAAACGACTCATACACATGTAAAACTGTATCTCACACATGCTACTGTAGTACATTTACTCAAGGCTCAGACTGATTTTTGTCGCACTGTACAGCCATATCCAAACCTGTTCCAGATTGTAGAAGGAGCTGCTCAATTTCACGTCCGCCTTCCTTCACGTCACTCCACACAGTCACACACAGAAATATGTCAACAACTAGACTTTATCGTTATTATCGTGGGAAGAATTTTTACCGGTATATCGCAAACGATAAGATATCGCCCATCCCTAGTGTTAACTAAAACCACCAAAAATAGTTTTCATTAATCAAAAAATCTTAAATAAACAAACTATAAATATTAGATGAAAAACTTAAACTCAGAAAACTTACCAATTTAAATGTTGCCTTGACAACTAGCTAAAATAAAATATGTTTAAGCTGAACTGCTAAAGCACTAAATGTTAAAATATCTGAAATTGAAATAAAAAAATATCAAAGCGAAATAGAAATATATATTACAAAAAAGAACTAATAAAAATTACAAAAGCACAAAACTAAATTACTAAATCTAAAATTAAAATGAAAACTGAAAATATAAAAATAAAAGCTAATTAAAAATCTTAGTAAATACTATAATAGTATTAACAATAATACAAAATAATAATAATAAAATAAATTATAATAAATAATTCACCATATCTGACCAATGGGGAAAAAAAGGAGGGAGTGTGTGAGGATTTTTTTTTTTTGGTGCTGAAATTACATGCTTCAACTTAATTAAAACAGTTTTCTTTTCTATATTGATGAATTTCCAATACAGTGTATGTATGTATGTATGTATGTATATATATATATATATATATATATATACATACATATATACTGAATAAAATTATATACGCAACACTTTTGTTTTTGCCCCCATTTTTCATTTTTTCATCTCAAAGATCTAAGACTTTTTCTATGTACACAAAACCTCTGGGGTCTGAGGGTGTTTTGGGCCCTGGAGAAGTTTTGACATGTCCTAAGATATATATTGTTTAAAGAACATTAAGGAAAATTAGGCACATTTCCAGACCAAATACTTATTAATATTACATGACAAAAAATTATTCAATTGTGGTCAATTGTGATTTTAGTCGGTATGTTGACGTAATGGACATTTTTATATAAATAGTTACAGCACAGCCATAGATGGTGTGAGGGGGAGGGACATTGACACTCTAGAGAGCATCCGACCAGACAGAAAATTGTGTAGTACAGGATGAGTCATAAATATTTGGAGTCCATTTTCCTTGAAGAGACTGCAAATTTTAACTTTACAAATCGGCAAAACATTTAGAAGTACACTGGCAAAGACTGCATCAAACCTAACACACATGGACTAAAAGCCCCAAATCCATTTGGATTTCATAGGTTTCGTTTATGTGTGTCTTCCAAGTGTTTTATAGGCCAGTTTCCATGTTGGACTCATGTGCATGTGATCTCATCAGAAAGACGGTCCAAATATTCTGCATGTGTCTGAAAGTGAGTAAACCCCTGAGAGCTGACCTACATTTACTTGTAGAAGCTAAAAACACACAGGTTCTCACACACACATTCACACACTACTCTAACAAGGTCAGCTTGGTCCTAATTAGCTCAATTTCAAAGGCTTGAATACTCCTTAGTGTAAATGATGGAAGAGACACACACACACACACACACACACACACACACTAAGCAGTGTGTAAGTCTATAAGTTATTTTAAGTTATCATTGGTACGAAAAGCACATGACTAGTAAACACAAACAAAAACGTAATTTCTGCTGGGTTTATGTGCAGTCAGGTCCAAACGTCTGACACCAACTGACAACAATTTTGTTCCATATAAACAATACTGAAATTACATAAATAAGAAACTAAACATTAGATTACCATGATCAAATGAAGTTTATAAGTAAAGGAATTTCAGCAGATTTGTGTCACTGAACTCATTTGTACAAAAGGTCAAGATGTTATTGTACAGGTTGAACCACAAGACATTCTTTGGATCATTCTCAAATCATGCTGGAGCACACAGATCACAAACGTAAAATTTGGGCAAGCAAAATAATTACAAATGTTATTTTCTGCTACTAATACTTAATAACTAAAAATGTAGCATTAAATTAGAAACAAACGCAAAATTGAAGCATTTGCACTAGTGGTCTTAGATTTTTGTGTGCTAATTCAGGATAAACTGTGTAGCTTTTAAACAGAAAACCACAAACACACTTGACATTTTCTACATTATTTGTTTATCTGAAACTCTGAATTATGTTTACAAACTTCAAAGAGTCAAAACCGTCAAAACTGGAGCAAAGAATCGAGATAACCTGCACTGTAATCTGTCCCAACAACTGCAATAAAACTGTGCGTGAGTGAGAGAGAGAGAGATATAGACTATATAAAAAGTAATTCACTCACAGTAGATCTGAATTCATTTCACCCTGGTGAGATTACAGGAGTCCCTGACCTGTGTATGACAGAGAGAGACAGAACAAACGACCACTGATCCTCTTAACCTGGACAAACAGACAGACAGACAGGAGAGATCGAGTTAACCTAAGCCTTTAATGGAGATAGGAGAACATAAACCGATGCAAACAATCCTGTGTTTCACCTGAGCACAAGCACACGCTTCTCTGGACACACTCGGTTGGCTTCATTCAAGCTCATTAGGTGCAGATGTGAGTATGAGTGTGTTGACTTCCAGCAAACTGCAGTTAAAGACTAACACATGCTGAAAACATTTGAGTCAACATGCACATGCATCTCCTTCCCTTGTAAAATCAAGTGACCTACATTTTCCTACTTTCTCACTGGATCTCTCTCTCACACACACACAAACATAAAAATAGTGATTAGAAACACAAGAATTTAGTTGTTGCTGCTGCTGCTGCTGTAGAAACATCACCTGTAGCACAATGAGAGTTTAAAATATCATAAACGCTCTATACAAATGTACCTATGTATACAGTGACAGGTATTTAAAGCACTTGATGCAATAATATCATTGCATTAGATGAAAAAAGATCAAACAAAGCGGCATTCAATTTAAAGACAGCAGAAGCACGCTTATAATCTGTGGCTATGTCAGTACTGGTGAATAAACATGACTTTTTAAAATCAGTTTAGTCCAATATGTGAAATATGCAGAGAAATTCTAGCCAAATTATCATGATGGCCTACCTATTAATAAACAAAACAAAAATCTTTATAAATATATTATTTATAATTTCTATTTATATTTTACTTTTAATAATAATTAAAATAAAAAAATATATATATACCCTACCATTGAAAAGTTTGGGGTCAGTATGTTTTTTGTTTAGTTTTTTTAAGAAATTAACACTTTTATTCAGCAAGGATGCATTAAGCTGATAAAAAGTGACAGTAAAGCCATTTAAAATGTTACAAAATCTTTCTAATTTCAAATAAAAGCTGTTCTTTTGAACTATCGATTCATTAAAGAATCCTGACAAAAATGAATATAAAATGAATCTCATGGGAATATATCAAGCACAACTGTTTTCATTAGCATTGATAATAATAAAGCATGTCAGTATATTAGAATGATTTCTCATGTGACACTGAAGAGTGACAAATTCAGCTTTGCCATCACAGAAATAAATTATATTTTAAAATATATTAAACTTATTTTAAATTATTATATTTATTGTATGTATATATATTTTTGATCAAATAAATACAGCCTTGGTGAGCATAAGAAACTTCTTTTAAAAACATTTAAAAAACAGACTTTTGAATGATAGTGTATGAACCATTCAAAAATATTAATGTATTTAGGCACTTTCTGGTTTTCAAACTTAAGGTGAATGTTTAGTGGAGGAACCAGTTGGTCAAGTAATTTAAATAACTTGTTAATTCTGAGAAAAGGTCTACTTGAGGACAATCAAAAACATTGCAAGACGTGACAACAGTTAAAGGGGTCATATGATGCGATTTCAAGTTTTCCTTTCTCTTTGGAGTGTTACAAGCTGTTCGTACATAGATAAGATCCCTGAACATCTATCTGAATATGTATCGCTATAAAATGAGATTGTTGACCTCACTAAGTGCCTAGACAGTTGCTGGATAACTTGTTAACCATCGTGATCCAATCTATAGTCCTATAGACCACAATTCCCACGCTTTACAGAAGAGATAAATAAATGACAAGATCTGAAATGCAGAACAGAAAACAGCGCAGCTGACTGAAAAATTGTGAACTGATATTTTCTATTTGTACGTGTAATATATTTACACACACACAGTTGTGCATTGTTTTCATATCCAGTGTTTGGTTAAACACTGTGTTAGTTTCTGTCTTTACACAACAAACAGACACACATTCAGTGATCAGGAATGGAGAATTCAAGTTGGCCACAGCTTTATTTAAACACAAAACCAATGTGCCCCACTCCCATGTGGTCATGCACATGTGATCAGGATGTTCAGGCTAGTTTTGTATTCTTGATAACCATAATTCATAGCCCTACTGCTGTTGGCTCACACCGGGGCTTCTAGGAAAGAGCAGGTCATGGTCCACAAACCAGCTATTTTTGTCTTTGGTGTGCAGACTCCCAGAATCCCCAGGGTGTAAGGCATCTGTTCTTTAGGGTGTGCTCAGATGCCGGTTTGCTCTGGAATCTTCTGAATCTCTGGACCTCACAGTGATGTTGATGATCAGTTTTTACAAAGAGCTGCACTGCTAATACACTTTGATCAACAGAGTTTAAAATAAGTCCATCAAAATAATTTCAGCACAAAAAATTTGAAGGTACTCGGTTTATGAAGAAGGATCTAGGTGACTTTAAAAAGAACAGTTCACCCAAAAATATCAATTCTGTCATCAATAACTCACCCTCATGTTGTTCTAAACCTGAATGTCTCTTCAGACCAAACGCATGATTATTTACTTTATTTTTGACCACATGCAAATAATTAACAAATACAGACACCAGCTCTGCTAAAAAAAAAAAAGTCAAACATGACATTGTAGGCTGTTTTCACAGAACGTCTAGGTGACTTTAAAAAGAACAGTTCACCCAAAAATATCAATTCTGTCATCAATAACTCACCCTCATGTTGTTCTAAACCTGAATGTCTCTTCAGACCAAACGCATGATTATTTACTTTATTTTTGACCACATGCAAATAATTAACAAATACAGACACCAGCTCTGCTAAAAAAAAAAAGTCAAACATGACATTGTAGGCTGTTTTCACAGAACCTGATGAACTGGGTTTGAAGTTCCTGTGTCGTGGTTTTATATGATGCAGGTGTAAAAGGAGACATCAGCAAACATTTCAAACAAAGTCAGAGGAATTTTATCATCTGAACGACTGGCTATTGACTGCAGGAGGGGTGTGTGTGTGTGTGTGTGTGCTTGTCACAGTCTTTTTAACAAACCTTCAGACTTGACCAGACTGGAATCTGAAGGAATGAGAACCAAACACAATTAGAGAGCAAAACACACACACACACACAAACACACACACACACACATCCCTACACCTACACCTACCCACCACCTGTCTTACTTTAAGAGCTGAACAAGCAGATAGCTGTGCACTGGTGTGTGTGTGTGTGTGTGTGTGTGTGTGTGCGTGCGCAAGAAGTCACTTCATTTCCTGCCATATGCACAGATAAATTCTAGTTATATTAAACATAAAGACCAATTATATATATATATATATATATATATATATATATATATATA
>NW_015505645.1:506600-543491 GCF_001515645.1 Sinocyclocheilus grahami
AATCGTTCTAATATGCTGATTTGGTGCTCAAGAAACTTTTTTTTTATTACTGTCACTGATGTTTTTGTGGAAACCATGATACATATTTTCAAGCTTTATTGATGAATAGCAAGTTCAAAAGAACAGCATTTATTTGATATAGAAAGCTTTTGTAACATTATAAATATATTTACTGTAAATTTTGATCAATTTAATGTGTCCTTACTGAAGAAATTGTCAAAGATAATTTCTGTCCAAAAAAAAGGGTACTGACTACCAAACTTTTGAACGGTTCCATCTCTCGGTGTGTGTGTGTGTGTGTATATAACAAGATGTTATAGAACAGCTACAACGGTTTGAGTTCATCAAGCACTCACCTTTGTGGTATAATTAATGTACAAACCCAATTCCAAAAAAGTTGGGACACTGTACAAATTGTGAGTAAAAAAGGAATGGAATAATTTACAAATCTCATAAACTTATATTTTATTCACAATAGAATATAGATAACATATCAAATGTTGAAAGTGAGACATTTTGAAATGCCATGCCAAATATTGGCTCATTTTGGATTTCATGAGAGCTACACATTCCAAAAAAGTTGGGACAGGTAGCAATAAGAGGCCGGAAAAGTTAAATGTACATATAAGGAACCGGTGGAGGACCAATTTGCAACTTATTAGGTCAATTGGCAACATGATTGGGTATAAAAAGAGCCTCTCAGAGTGGCAGTGTCTCTCAGAAGTCAAGATGGGCAGAAGATCACCAATTCCCCCAATGCTGCGCAAAAAATAGTGGAGCAATATCAGAAAGGAGTTTCTCAGAGAAAAATTGCAAAGAGTTTGAAGTTATCATCATCTACAATGCATAATATCATCCAAAGATTCAGAGAATCTGGAACAATATCTGTGCGTAAGGGTCAAGGCCGGAAAACCATACTGGATACCCGTGATCTTCGGGCCCTTAGACGGCACTGCATCACATACAGAAATGCTACTGTAATGGAAATCACAACATGGGCTCAGGAATACTTCCAGAAAACATTGTCGGTGAACACAATCCACCGTGCCATTCGCCGTTGCCGGCTAAAACTCTATAGGTCAAAAAAGAAGCCATATCTAAACATGATCCAGAAGCGCAGGCGTTTTCTCTGGGCCAAGGCTCATTTAAAATGGACTGTGGCAAAGTGGAAAACTGTTCTGTGGTCAGACGAATCAAAATTTGAAGTTCTTTTTGGAAAACTGGGACGCCATGTCATCCGGACTAAAGAGGACAAGGACAACCCAAGTTGTTATCAGCGCTCAGTTCAGAAGCCTGCATCTCTGATGGTATGGGGTTGCATGAGTGCGTGTGGCATGGGCAGCTTACACATCTGGAAAGGCACCATCAATGCTGAAAGGTATATCCAAGTTCTAGAACAACATATGCTCCCATCCAGATGTCGTCTCTTTCAGGGAAGACCTTGCATTTTCCAACATGACAATGCCAGACTACATACTGCATCAATTACAACATCATGGCTGCGTAGAAGGATCCGGGTACTGAAATGGCTAGCCTGCAGTCCAGATCTTTCACCCATAGAAAACATTTGGCGCATCATAAAGAGGAAGATGCGACAAAGAAGACCTAAGACAGTTGAGCAACTAGAAGCCTGTATTAGACAAGAATGGGACAACATTCCTATTCCTAAACTTGAGCAACTTGTCTCCTCAGTCCCCAGACGTTTGCAGACTGTTATAAAACGAAGAGGGAATGCCACACAGTAGTAAACATGGCCTTGTCCCAACTTTTTTGAGATGTGTTGATGCCATGAAATTTAAAATCAACTTATTTTTCCCTAAAAAATGACACATTTTCTCAGTTTAAACATTTGATATGTCATCTATGTTGTATTCTGAATAAAATATTGAAATTTGAAACTTCCACATCATTGCATTCTGTTTTTATTCACAATTTGTACAGTGTCCCAACTTTTTTGGAATCGGGTTTGTATGTAAAAATGATATTTCAAGTAAACATATTTTTCACAAACAATGAAAACCACTATTCTTAAAACCCAGTTAAAATTCCTGAGGGTACATAGCAACATTAGTAACATTAGTCCTCTAGGTTAAAATGGACATCAAGACTGAGCAGTGCTATAATAGGCACTGATGTACAGACTTAGACCATGTGCTACAAAAGAGCTGCACCGTCATTCATTGTTCCATTAAAGAGCTTTAAAGTAATAGCATCTGCTATCCCCCCGAATCAAAAATGTACACAAAAAATACACAACAAAACACTCCAAAAACAAACCAGCAGTTTACCATATAAACAATACGGCTATTTACCCAGCTCCTGTCAGTGTGTGTGTGTGCGTGTGTAAGAATGGCTGTGGGTGCATTAAAGACAAAGCCATGACTGTTTCTTCCCTCTGGGTGAGAACGCAGCATACACTCCTCCAACACACACAAATATGACAGCCTAGCACAGCCTGTTCAATCAGAGAGAGAGAGATTTCTATTGTTTTAGTGAAAACGATGCCCACTTGAGAAGATACAAAGGAGGACCACAATGGGGTCATGCACACAGTCAGCAGCACAGCGTCACTATAAACAATAAGTTTGTATTTAAGCTCCTGCTGGTGAATGTAATTTCTCAGGATATACAGAAAATCACTTATCAGCCAATATTAGAGGGTTTTTTATTAGTTAAAACTAGGGTTGCACAAAGGTGGAAAATTTCCAGGATTTTTTTGGAATATTCCAGGGATTTTTGGAAAGTTTTCGGAAATGTAACGGACATTTTCCACCCCTTTGCAACCCTATTAAAACTGGTTATTTAAATAGTGCTTATTTTCACTATTAAATTACCTTTTCATCATGTAACACTCAAATTTAATATTTAAAAACATTAATCATTTAATAACGCTGTGAAATGAAATCTATAGCAAATCTCAAAATGAATATCCATTTTTCATACTATACATTATAATGTTGTGATGCCTAAATTCACTTGTAGTATTTAAAATTACTGATTTTAGTTCGTAATGCTTCATTTTGAATTTATTTAGACAAAATAGTATAGAATTGTAATATCTGCCATTGATATTAGCTATAAATTAAATGTAAATAAGTTTTCTGGTGTTTAGGACTAACAATATCATTCCTACTCCCTCAGTATTACTTCAACGTGACTAGACGGGCCACGCTCAACACTGAACAGGCGTTGTTGATGTGTAAATGAGGGCGTTTAGGTTTCTGATGTCAGAAACAAACCATTTTGGCAGCACAGTTTTAGTAGATGGTATTTTTAGATTTTCTGGAGGAAGTTGAATGCAAGTTTTCATAGTACAATGAACTCAAAAGAACAAGAACAATTTCATTTATCAAGACATGACCGCATACATTTCCTATAATAGTATTTTAAATTAGCTTTTATTTATACATTTTCACTTTTCGTTTCAATTTTAGTTTAAGTCTTAGTAATTTTGCTATGTGGTTTTATTCATTGTTGTTTTTGGTTTTTTATATTTCTATATTGCTTTAACTTTTAGGCCTATTTCAGTACCTTTATCAATTTTAGTACTTCAACTTCATCTAATATTCACATTTCAGCTACTGTTTCAGCTTTATTTCAATTAGTGAAGTTTTAGTTTCAGTTAACAATAACAAGACTGCTTTCTACAATCCAGTTACAGAACAAATCGTCATATTACACAAACATTTCTCACAGATTTCAACGCACCACACATTCAAATGATGTACTGAAAAGTGAATGACTAACATGATAGAAGTGGATCAGCTTTTCTGCTTTATTTTATTCATGGTTGACACTTCTATGCCTAGTAGCATTCAGTTACCTTCTGTTTTCTCACACTCTGATAGTCTCTGACTGACTTCAGCGGGACTCAACCAGTCAGAATATGACGGCTCTGACAGCTTAATTTGAACGTGAGGATTATGCCAGCTACAGTGAGCTAATATTAAGCCCTTTTAAATCTATCAAATCTATCATAACACACAACAATCACACAGGCTTCAGACTATGTGTTATGACCTATTTTGCAGTGTGTAAATCTGAATGATTCAGACACATTGACTGAGTGTCAGATGCATGTTTAATTAAAAAATATTTTTATAGATTTAGTTAACAATAACAACACTGCAAAGAATTAAATGTTCACCAGAAAACCGGCAAAACATCTCTGAGTGCCGCTTAGATAATATATTCACAATTCTCAGCCAGAAATAAGAAAAGCAGTCCTACAATACGGACCCACCACGTCAGGCCTAGCCAATCAGATAGTATCTCCAAACTAGGCCACACCCACTGCAGTGGAAGCTCAAGGGGAAAATCCTACAGAAAAGCTCAGAAGACCAGCTGCTGTAGCTCATTAATTAGTTCATTAAAAACTAAAGCTAATGTCATTTTTATGACAGAGATGTATGAGCGTGTCTCACTGTGATAAGATGAGTTGCTTCTCTCAGATTCTGCTCTCAGCTTCAATTATGTGCACAGAACAGACCTTTAAACGAACACATAATTAACTGTTAGAATTCTACGCGCAAATGTCGTGCTCCTCACACATATACAGTGAGCAGACAAAGGGCCTGAGGGAAAATATGTCTGTGGTACAGTTGTGAATCTTTTATTATGATCAAGAATTCATAAGGCACATCTCTCTCTCTCTTTATTCCCCATCCATCTCACCATTTGCTCCAGTTCAGGCTGTTTTAAAGGGATAGTTCACCAGAAAATGAAAATTCTGTCATTTCTAACCATTGTGTCATTCAAAACCTGAATTATGTTTTTTTTTTGTGTAACAGAAAAGGTACATTTGTGAGGCGTATTCAACATGTAGCTTTCTATTGCCACCTGCATTATTATGGTGATACATTTTAATGTAAAAAGTGGATTTTGGTAGTTCACATAGTTCAGTATATTAACATTATATAACTTAATAAAATATACAATTATTGTAAAATACACAGGCATCCCATAATACCGAAAACATTGTCGTAGCATTTATTACAATGAACTTCTTGCAACCATACCACTTTTTTTCTAGCTATTTAAAGGGGTCCTATTATGCTCTTTTACAAAGTCTTGATTTTGTTTTGGGGGTGTACTAGAACATGCTCTCATGCTAGGTTGTTCGAAAAACACATTATTTTTCACAAATTTTACATGATTACAACGCCTCTCTCCCCAGTCTTGCATGAACGGCTCAAATAGTTCCTTCATCAAATGAAGGCCCGCCTTCTGAAATATGAAATGTGCTGTGATTGGTTAGCTGGGCCAGTGTGTGTTGTGATTGACAGCACTCAGCGCCTGGTCGGGAAATGTCATGCCCCTTACCATAGCTGTCTGCGAGCTTCAGTGTAAATATTGCGTCAAAATCAAATAAATTTGAGCGCGATTTAAACCCGGATGATTGTAACCACTCTAAGTTCAGCTGCCTTGGGAAAGCTAGCGTGTCTCCGACATAGTGATAACACTCGTTGCCTTCTCTAGTGCAGCTCAACCAGGTCTCGTCCCATTCGTCGTTATCTGTGATATCACAAATCCCGGAAAATATGCGTTGTAGTCCAAACGAGTCATTCGTTGTAGTTTTTAAAAAGTGATTTCTGTTAAATAAAATATCTCATTTTGAATTGGACTTCAAGCTTTGTAACTTTGCAGATCTTTTTTATACTCAAACCGCAGCATTACAGACTAACTAAAGTTGAAAAAGTGAAAAAGCATATCCCTTTAATGGGATCTTTTTTTACAGAGTAGGACTGTGAAGCTCCAAAATGACAAAAAAAGCAACATGCAAGTAATCCACACTATATTTCAGCTCTATAGCCATGAGAAGTTGTTTTTCACAAAAAAAAATCATCCTCTTCCTTTAGACTGGATCATTTAGTCAGTGAGGAGAACTCGAGAACTTGATCAGTCCAAATGCTGAACAAACCATTCAGTCTGGTTTTGTGAACTACTTGATTCATTGAAAAGACAAGACTCAAAAGAATGATTTGTTCAGTGAAATATGACTTTCACTTTGAACTGCTCCTCACACAAAGCTATCACGTGGCTTCAGAAGACTTGTGGTCTTTATACGGCCCAGTTTATGATAGCTTTTGAAGCTTGAAAGCTCTGGTCCCTCCCCATTCTTTGCAACTGCAGTGAAAAAATGATCATTACAGGCAAGTCAGGCATTATAATTTCTCCTGTAAGTGATGAGGGTGTGTAAATGAAGACAGAATTTTCTTTTATGGGCGAACTGCCTTTTAAAGGTCATTTGTGGACACCACCCATAGTTCATCATAACTATTATATGGGACAGAAACGAATGCCAGCACACATACTGTTTTGATCTAATTTGTGGTTTAGAAATAAACACATTTATTTATATGTTGATGACTCATGACAGCAAATAAAGAAGAAGTAGCAGTCTCTGAAATTCTGGGTCTGAACGTTATGTTGCGGTGGCAGTGCATCTAGTAGACCCACTGGGTTATTCTGCACGACACCGGCCCGTGTTGATGACAGCTCGACCCCTCCGGCGAAACCGATTCATTACAAAAAGCGTGCCACCTCAACCGAGCGGAGCCCTGCCGTCACAAAGGCCAAAGAGTTTGTTTGTGTTCGCAGGCAGAACAGAACTGAAATTAATAATAATAATCACCTCTAAAAGACTAGTGATCAAAGAGCAATCGGGTCACATTTGAACAGTTAATGGTGAATGACAGCAAAGCGTTACTAAATCTGCAGAACATCACTGGATTTGTGTCACCGTGATCCGTGGCTGACATCAGTGCACCACAATAATCAAACTAGTTCACACACCCTTTCTCTGTCTAACACAGACACACACCACTCCCTGTCGCCGTGCACCTGCTCGTCCGCCCGCTCACAAACAGCCCACCTGTGTGTCCATCGCGCGTGACTCTCACCTGGGGATGCAGTTAGGAGAGGAGCCGTCTATCTCCCAGGTGGCGAACAGGTTCATAGGCACCGGTCTGTTTAGCCCCCCGCTCCCGGGGAAGCTTAACCGGCCACTTCTCTCCGCCATTCTCGCTGCTGGTGTCCCGTACACCGACTCAGCGAGCAAACTTCTCCCTCAGGAACGCGCTGGATCTAAATCCTTCCCGCTCAAACGGCTGTTAATCCGCTGCTCTATGGAGCCGGGTTACCGTTCACGGGTGGCGCAGCGATTCGCGTACGGTGTCTGCGTGCAGCTTCATGCCGCCGTGGTTCGGAATTTCCACATCGTGCACCGAGCGCTCGCGACAAGAAACTGCAGCAGCATTTTCTCGCCGCAGGAAGTCACGTGACCAAGGGTTGTACCAGCGACTGGCTCATCTGCGCTCTTGCACACTCGATGGGCAGTAAATAACGGGACAACTAGAGAAAGTACATAACGTTAGTGCTGTTTATAAATGAACTGTTAAGTCATGCTGGGAGTGTACAGTTAAAGTATTTTATTACGGTGCTTGCTAGTAAAGGACATTTGGACTTCAACATACTGGTAGTATACTGGGTATTGGGACTTGCAAAAAGCAAGCATTAAACATTTATGGTATCTACTGCATGATTAAGTCGGTCAAGGTAAAATATAAATAAAATAACAATAATGGATCTTAACATGGGTTAATTATCTTTTAAATATCTCACAAATATCTTTTTATAATATTCTGTCATTATATTATATTATATTATTATATAGCTACTCCAAATTCCCAGTGACCTGGACATACATTTCACTTATAACACTAGCATTCTCTAAAGATAATAATATAAAAATTAAAATATACTTATATAATCTTTTATCCAAAAAAAAATCAAGATTCTCCTGATCCCAGGTGAAGGGTGGATTTCAGGAACAAAATGTAATAAAACTTGTTCAAATAATACAAGTTTGTGTCATGTAGATGCAGTGGCGCAATTTCCGAAAATTACTTTTTGAAAATTTCCACCTTCAGCTTGTGTGTACCAGTACTTTTTGAACATTTTCAACACATTTTAACAATACCGTGATGATATAGATAGCTATGATCATGGCAATTTGTTCACTGTGATTCAATTGCAAGGCACTTTGTGACAAAATTTGATTTATTGATGATTTGATATTTTAATAGTGATTTTTATAATTTCAAAATATAAAGCAAAAAGTAGTGATGAATGTCTAATAAGCCAATAAATGCTCCTCTGCTGCCATCTACTGGTAATAGTGGTCATTTGAAGTAGTTTTTAATTTACCGTGTTTGTTTACCACAAAGTATATTTTGGTCATTAAAATAGGCTAACATTTCAATTTATAACTTTGAAGTGCTGGAAAGTCATTGAAAAGTGCTAGAATTTCTCTCTCAAATGGTTGTACAAAACCTGAAATGAATAATGCAATAACATTGATTCGACTATTTCTGCCAGAACACCATGGTTATAGTTACCGTTGCGACTTCTGGTTTTCTGACGCTTCGCAAACGCTTCTCTCTGGGTCTCGCGGTCTCCGTTTTGTGTGTGTATTTCTCAAACAACAAATGAATTCTCATAAGGAACAAATTGCTCCTAGCCATCTGATCTCAAAACACTTCTGTTGTTTGTTGGCAGTATTATTTTATGTTTGTCCTTGACGAGAGCGTCGCAGTGTAGAGGGCACTAGCTATGAACACAATGATCAAATGGCTGGTAGAGGCATGGAGGGAGGCTTGGTTTTTTTCTCCTTGGACAGTGCAGATGTTACAATATCGCCTCCCATTCATATTTTTCAATATGTGGTTGCCAGGATCCTCATAGCAACAGAGATCGATTGATAAAATACAGGTTTCAAGTGCGTTTCTCATACATTATCTGAATCAATAACGCCTGGTTTTTGTGCCGTGTATATGTTGAGGCCCTAGATGGAAACTACTGATTCCCACAGACATGCAGCCACTGATAGATTTTTTTATCAAATAAACTAAAAAAAAAAAAAAAAGTTTGATACGGATACCTTTGAAAACATTTGATCTATAGTTTCTTCAGAAATCAAAAAGTTCACTTTCGAACGCTCCTAGTCACCTAATGAAAGATTACATTTCTAATATATAATCCCTGTGAAGATCAAACTGTAAATGTCTGGTCGTAGACTTCTTTGCAAACTATAAAGCAGCATCACCTAGTGGACTGATCTTAAAATCAGCAGACTTGATTTCAAACTTTACATGACTAATGAACAATGATGGCAAGGAGTTTATTTTACTGCAAATCAGACAACAGTTAAAAGTTAGAAGGTAGAGAATTAAGCTGTGGTGTTTGTGACCAATGCAGAGCCACACTAATCAAATTAAGCACACATCTGTATGTGGTTGCCAGGATCCTCATAGCAACAGAGATCGATTGATAAAATACAGGTTTCAAGTGCGTTTCTCATACATTATCTGAATCAATAACGCCTGGTTTTTGTGCCGTGTATATGTTGAGGCCCTAGATGGAAACTACTGATTCCCACAGACATGCAGCCACTGATAGATTTTATCAAATAAACTAAAAAAAAAAAAAAAAATGTTTGATACGGATACCTTTGAAAACATTTGATCTATAGTTTCTTCAGAAATCAAAAAGTTCACTTTCGAACGCTCCTAGTCACCTAATGAAAGATTAAATTTCTAATATATGATCCCTGTGAAGATCAAACTGTAAATGTCTGGTCGTAGACTTCTTTGCAAACTATAAAGCAGCATCACCTAGTGGACTGATCTTAAAATCAGCAGACTTGATTTCAAACTTTACATGACTAATGAACAATGATGGCAAGGAGTTTATTTTACTGCAAATCAGACAACAGTTAAAAGTTAGAAGGTAGAGAATTAAGCTGTGGTGTTTGTGACCAATGCAGAGCCACACTAATCAAATTAAGCACACATCTGAGGGCACTAGAAGAAACACTTCTTTCTCTGGCAAATACCAATATACTTTATTCCAGAATGTATATACAGGCATAACCCTTCTGTTGAACCACCATAAAGACAAACAAAAATTAACAAGTGAGTTTGAGAAACAAAACCCACATACATTTAAGTTCTCTACAGAAGTACTCCAGGATTGAAATTGATCAAATAAAAATAGAAACCAATACAAGACATTGTGAAAAATATCTAGTCTGAACCCACTCCATTATGTCTTAAACCCACCCAGTTCCTCAGGATAAAAAATAATCAAAACATCACACACACACACACTCACCCATTCAACTCACAGTAAGTAATTTACACTAAAGTAGCACATTGACATATGCCACATTAATAAGTGGAAAAGAGGGGGGGGGGAAAAGCCGCACACAAAATTAGTTTCAGTGCTGACTCTCTGTAGAGGCAGATCGGGAGCGGCTCTGTTTCCTCAGAGGAGACGGAGAGCGGGAGGGAGAGCGGTTACTGGTAGTCTTCTTCTCTGGGGTGCGACTGGCTGAGCGACTGCGGGAGCGTTTGCTTCCACGCTCAGGACTGCGACTCCGACTGGGCGAGCGGGAACGAGAGCTGCTCCTGCTGCGGGAACGACTCCTACTGCGACTGCGGAGAGAAGAAAAAACAGGTCAAGACTGTGTCAGGGTTTCTGCAGGTTTTATGAAAGCAAATGAGAAACTTTTCAAGCCCAAGTAAAGAAAATAAGACTGTGCAATGTCAATGTGTTCTTTAAAAGTAACTGCTGAGGGAGCACAAAAATAACTTTTATAAACCACTTTTTCATAAAAAAAAAGAAAAAAAAGCCCAAGGCTTGAATACTTGGAAAATACAGATATATTGTACCTTGTTTTTACTTCACTTAATTGGTTCACTTTTTCCAAGACATCATTTTACATTCGCATGTATGGGGGGGGGGGGGGGGGGAGAAAAAGACAACTACAAAAGGATTTTCATTTTTTGCAATGCATACAAACATTTAATGCCACGACTTCATGAATAAGACTTTCAGCTTTGATTTAGAGCCTTTACGGCTTTCAATTGTAGTAGGACTAATGAAAGACATTATTTGACCTACAGAAACCCAGTGTGAGAACTTTGCAATTTGAAGTCATGTGAGATTGTCTGGTACATACTCCCTCTTGTGATCCTCGAACAGCTTGATTTTGCGTCCATTCAGATCGGTTCCATCCAGCTTCTCTATGGCATTCTTCATATCACTGTGTGAAGCAAACTCCACCACCCTGTAAAACAAATCAGGGCAAACGTATTACAATCATTTGACAATCAGAACACAGTCTTCTGCATACATGCACAAGATCTTACCCCTCATTCTTCTTGGTCCTGTGTGCATCCACAAAGGTCACTTCACCCACCTTCCTCATCAAGTCCTTCAGATCCTGCAGAAAGCACAGAAACATTTAATGACACGTTTTCAGAGAAACCCAAAAGCACTGACTCACACACTGCAGTTTAGCACCCACACATTTAATACACAGACTGCATTCTGCAGCATCTGCTCTAAAGTGTGCACTGGTGCACCTGTAGAAAGCTCCCTCAACAGATGTCATCTTACCGGATGTTTGTCCCAGTTATAAAACTACCGGAGCATTTTCGGCAACACAAATCGCATTTAGATTGTGTAAAACAGCAGGAAGCAAAGCCCTCAGATGGAGACACGCCTGACTACAGCTAGTTCCTGAGAACATGTTTTGTTAATTAGAATTAGTGCAAATCTCAAAACTTCCTACCGGCAATCTTTCTCCATTTACAACTAACTCCAGATTTAAAGTGACAGAACCCTCTTTACCGTGTAACTATCCAGTGTGATGAGCTACTTACCGTTCCAAACCACAGAAGGCATTAGCAAAGAGCCACTTGTCCAAATAGCAAACGGAAGCAATGAAGCGTTAAAACGACCTCGGACTTGACCCATCCGGCCTCCATAAGAACGGACCCCACCAGAGAGAGAGAGAGGATGGGGGAGGGGCCAAAACCCTGTCCCCCTCCCGCTTCAGCACCAACAGAATAAGACCCAAACAGCAGATCGGGGGGGATGGAGCAGATCTGACATCACAGACCCTCCAGAGAGCGGCTACCCAGCTCCTCTAAGGCTATCCTGTGCTACGGCTCTGTCTGGTGCTACGGACCCAGCCAAGACTTAGACCGGCAGACACTGCGTGTCGGGTGAGCCACCACAGGGACACTATTCAGAACACAACCAGGGGAGGGCGCTATGCACCTCGGAGGCTGTGCATGCAACTCCAATTAAAGAATACCAGAGCACAGCTGTTAAAGAAAAGGTTTGAAAAACATGGGTCTGGGTTAGAGAACCTTTCAGCATTAAAATCTGAAATCATCATTTTTACTTATTTAAGGTTTGGCTGAGGTGAAGAGAGAGAAGAAAAAAAAAAGGAAAAAAAAGTACTTCCAGATTAACAGTAACAAAGACAACTAATTTTTTGTGTGCTTGTACAGATGTCAAAGGCAAAAGTAGTGCAGGGATGAATCGCTAAAACAGAAGGCTGCTACACTGCTCTGCTGATACAGCTCGGGACGCTCACCTGCCAGCTGATGCGAGAGGAGAGATTCTCCACAACGACTCTGTGCTCCGTGCGCACAGGTGGTCCATACCTGAGAGAAGGGGAGAGGTTAGCTTATTTGAACTATAATGCAACAAACAGCATATGATTGTCTCAATATGCTTGCATACCTGGAACCCACACTGCGGGATTTACGATACCCTCCAAAGCGTGGAGAGAAACGGCCTCCCATTCCTGGGCCTCCACCTCTTCCTCGGCGAGAACGGGCATGTTCAATGGTCACCCTGGAGTTAAGAGAAAACCATTCAAGTAATAATAAATCTTAAGTGAAGTGTGAAAGTGACGTGACACGTCGGAATTAGTGCTCTGCATTTATCCCATCCAAAGTGCACACACAGCAGTGAACACACACCCGGAGCAGTGGGCAGCCATTTTTTTGCTGTGGCACCCGGGGAGCAGTTGGGGGTTCGGTGCCTTGCTCAAGCGCACCTCAGTCGTGGTATTGAAGGTGGGAGAGAGAGCGCTGTACATTCACTTCCCCCACCCACAATCCCTGCCGGTACAAGACTCGAACCCACAACCTTTGGGTTACGAGACCGACTCTCTAACCATTAGGCCACGACTTCCCCAGTAGTAGTTCCCCCAAGTAGCAACAGATCTTTTTTTTCTATATTGTGAGGTACATCGGAGTATTAAAAAGGTTGAAAATAAATGTATACCAGAGACTTTCAATACATCAGTTACTGATTGGATTTTGAGATGTGGGCTTTTCATTCAAAAGCGGAGGCAATACTACTTCCAAGTACTTTCAATTTATAATTCACCACAGACCTTGTTTTCCTCAAATTGAAAAACCCAATTATAAAAACCCATAGAAAAATCTCTAGGGAATTAGGGTGAATTAGTCTTCCAGGTTTAGCGGTCACAGGCACAGAACTCTATAAGATCTTTAACACGCATTAAGGTAATAGGGTGAATTTTCATTTAATGCTGACTTCAACCACGTGAAACAAGACTGAAACAATCATCGACATTAGGCAGATGGTGTAAGCAGCTCTGGATTCAGTCTCACCTCTCACTGCACAGCTCTTTTCCATTCAGCTCATACACTGCGTCATCTGCGTCCCTGTGGTCGTCAAACTCCTGTGAAAAACAGACAGCAGGGGGCAGTAAGACAGGTTTCACCATCACCTCACACATAAAAGACAGTAACGGGGTTATCACACCGGAGTGTTTGTTTCGGAACCTGGTGCGTTTTCTCCCTTGGTTCGGTTCATTTAGGCTTATGTGAACACAGCAATCTCACTCGGATCTGCACCAAAACAACCGCACCGAGACCGCTTGAACGAGGTGGTCTCGGCCCGATTCCAAACCAACTCTGGAGCAGTTTGCTATAAGTGTGAAAGCAATCCGACCCAACGGACCAGGCTGTATCACAATGTATGATGGTAATTACGTAGCAGGGATTGTATTGCTAATGGCTCCCAAAATGAACCGTGGGCTAACTTGGAGCAGGGAAAAGGTGAAATGTTTAACTGAACTTTGGTCAGACGAACAGATTGCCGAACAGCTCTCCAAAACGCACAATAATTTATAAAGTGTTTAGTGAGCGCTTAAAACAAATGGGCTTTAATCGGTCTGCTGGAACAGTGCCGCGCAAAGGCAAAGAAACTCCGTCAACAATATATATATATATATATATATATAAATATACACCTCTTGATGGATGACAACTTTGAGCGGAATTCCGGAAAATAAACAGACGCACTGACCAATTAAAGGAGAGTTTACTCGCACGTGACTTGTATTAAAGTTTGGTCCGTTTGGAAATATTGCCCTGTGAATGCGAACCGAACCAGGATGAAATTGCAACATTGTAGCGATTTAACCCCTGGTGTCAGAACAAAGCAATCGATCTACAGGTGTGAAATCACTCACCACAAAGCCAAACCCGTTTTTTAGGTTAATCTCCCGAATGCGTCCGTAGCCTTTAAAAAACTTCTCCACGTCTCTATCACGAGCATGAGGGCTCAGACGGCCGATGAACACACGACATCCACTCATGGTGATGAAAAATCAGGGAAATCTGGAGAGAGAGAGCGTTAAAGTACTGTTAATCAACAGTCTGGCAAACACGAACTTTGAACCGCATCTGTGCGCCTGCTGGTCACACACGGTACGACACAGGATAATCATTTAGTCCAGTCAGTCCACGTAAATAAATAATAAACATGCAAGCCGATTCATGAAATGAGAGTAATATGGTTTTCTGCAACACAGGGGTCTTCAACTAACCTAAAACAAAAACTCGTTTCTAAAAAGGCTTTAAACAAAAACACCTAAGTTAACGTTACTGCCTGTTGACTCGGCAGAACCACTGAATTGATACTGATAAAATTACTATATTCACCCATCCAGCGCCAAAAACCACAGTGCTGCTATAAATCACGAATATCTTTAAATCAGGGGGAAAACAAGAAAGTCCGTTTTGAGAAATTATACCACGACTAATGAACACGGGTCAGCCGCGTGCGGTCGAGGCCCAGTCAGCATGCGCAGATAGCTTTACTCCGTGTTAAACCGTAAAAACGGACAAAATACCGTCAAAATGAATTAGTTTTGCAATAACAAAGACCAAATAAAACACTAAACTAACAATACATGTATAACAAAGGGTAATTTTAAGAATTCGTCTTCGTCCTCTCACCTCTGCTTACAGGACAAAATGGCGCCGTCTTCGAGACTGGGGAACGCGGCCGCGCGCAGAAGTATTTATATGCGCGTTCAGGTCTCTGCAGAAAGTAATGGGAGCCACCAGTTTGGGGCGTTTCTATAGCCCATGTGTCCTGGTTGGCTGACGTCGTAGTGACGATGGGTTTAGGTAAGGAGGATCATTTTGATTGCATGATTGAGTAACACCCTACAGTTTGAAAACACTCACAAATTCAGAAACGCCCACTTTTGCTCTGCAGAGACCTCAATCTCATTCACGCGCAAGGGGGGAGGGTAATGGCAGGCGAGGCTCGTGCATGCGTACGCAAACGTGTTGGAAATGGTTATTTCACGATTCCTTATATACTTATACAAGATACAACATATAATCAAATAAAGTGCTGGAATACATTTCATTGATTGCCTTTATATTTACCATTTGAGCTCAGTTTACACAGTTGGAAATGGATTGATCCAGTTTTGAAACCAAAGACATCACATGATCTGGCTATCTTTACTGCTGAACAAATGTGACCCTGGACCACAAAAAAAAACAGTCATAACGGTTTTAATAATTTTTCGTTACCTGAATAAATAAGCTTTCCATTGTTAGGATAGGATAATATTTGGCCGAGATATAACTATTTGAAAATCTGGAATCTGAGGTTGCAAAAAGATCAAAATATTGAGAAAATACTTTAAAGTTGCCCAAATGAAGTTCTTAGCTATGCATATTACTAATCAAAAATTACGTTTTAATATATTTACAGTAGGAAATTTTAAATATATATCTTCATGGAACATGATCTTTACTTAATATCAGAAGATGTTACTGTAGTTCTAAAAGAAATATGAATATGCATTAATTCATCTCTCACAAAAAAACCACAGATTCAGTATTCCTCAAAATGAATTAAAAAATGCAACTCAGAATATGACGCAAACCTGCAATAAGTAAATGTTAAACAACACAAATATCCTTTATGTGTTTAATCCCATTCTATTTGCTTCTGACCTTCGATGATCCAGTTCAACCATACAAATTACTCTAGACAAACACTTGTGTGTCTTTTTTATTGCTGAAGTGTGTTGAAATTTATTTCTACTGTACGGACGTAAATTTACTTTCCCTTCAGCCTGAGGCTTATTCATTTCACTTCTGGTGTGAAAAGGCTTTTATATTTGCCAAAAATAGAACTTTTTTATTTTAAAAACAAACAAGAAAGCCCTGTCCAGATTTAAAAAGTAACGCAAAAGTAACGTAACACATTACTTTCCATAAAAAGTAACTAAGTAACGTAATTAGTTACTTTTTTTAGGGAGTAACGCAATATCGTAATGCATTACTTTTAAAAGTAACTTTCCCCAACACTGGCTACAAATATACCCCAGCGACTTACAGTGAGTACGGAAAGTATTCAGACCCCCTTAAATTTTTCACTCTTTGTTATATTGCAGCCATTTGCTAAAATCATTTAAATTATTTTTAGTCACATGAGAACAATGACTCTTGGTAGGTGAGAATTCATTTTGATCAATGTTTAAAAGAAATGACCGTGTCCATCTCCACCCCGTGACAGCAATGAAATTCTGGGGGAAAAAACTTTGAATTTCTTTATTCTCTATTCATCTGTAAATGTCTGAAATTATCAATCACATCAAAACAAGAAGTACTAATCAAGGCTAGAAATGGCATCAGTGGGCAATGCCTACAAAACGGGTCTTCGCTTAACTAGTAAAAGATCTCAGTTGTGGATTAAATAAAACAAAAATTGCATCATAAGAATTGGGCTCCACAGGTTAATATCTTTGAAAAAAATAACAGTAAATAAAATCATATTCCAAATATAAAATTCAGTTTTATAAATATGTTGCCAAAAACATATTTCCTATAGATTTGACTCATGAAACACCCGTGTTGCCACCTACAATGCCATGCCATCCTGAGACAGAGGAGAGGATGAGCTTCTAGAGATGTGTCTGACAGGCAAAATGGTCCAGAAGGTCAAAATAATACAGCGAGATGTATCATTTACTCTGATATGGACCATAGTCAGGGTATACACCATATTTAATATTTTACGAATGAACAGACATTGAAATGTTTTTAACTTTGCTGTTGATCTGTCAACTGACAAAATACTGAAAATATGCTTTTCTAATAACATCTGTGGGTAAAACAATAGAAAATTGCCATAGGACCATAAGACATTCACCCTACTGAATAATCTGTACATCTCTCCCAGTTTTATTTTCATTTGTGAAAAATTAGATCTGGTGTCTACCTTTACTAAGGTCTATTGCCTGAAGACAGTAGAAAGACCTTACAACCTTTAGTTGTGGCCTTAAGTTACTGTTGAGGCTGGAATACATTTCACAACTTTTAAAATCGGAACAGATTTTTAAAACACTAGGCATTATATGCTTGCTGACTTTGTAAATGCTTACAGAGAAAACTGGGCATCGTTCACTAAACAATTAAGTATGACACAATTACAAGTCATGCTGAATGCAACTCAAACATGTTTGATCCTCCGAATGGATGGAATCATAGTCTGAAGCAAAAAAAAATCAAGTTTGTGACCATCATACACGAATCGATTTTCTGTGAAATCTGGCTCTGACTTTTAGCAATTACCATCGACTACTCCAGACTGAAAAAATTTGTGCAAAGGTAATATAGTGAGGTGTGGATGGCTCATTTTAACAACATTACTCTTTTCAGTCTGCACTTTTAAAAGCCAGAAACCAAATTTACTAAAGTAAAGAGAAATGACCATTAACACCTTTGCAACACTCCCTTTCTCTTAATCACTCAGACATTGCATTTAATCACAACACTGTCATACAGTACTACTGATACCAGACCTGATGTGCAGACCCCTCACTCGATCCTACCCATCCCCTCAACATCATGCTCACAAATGCCCCCTTTGTGTCCTCAACGACTGAACAACAGGGGTCTTTTGTTTCAGTTGAGTCCAGCATATCAATGGCTTACAGTTATAAGGCTGCAATTTCCAACTGTTGTCAGTATGTCTGAGACACAATGTGCCATCGACTTTTTAGTGTAAATTAATTGAAAACCTTGCACTAAAATATATATTAAAAAACAGAGCTAGAAATAAAATTAATGTAAATCAAAGATGACATTAGTTTGACATCATACAATTAAATTAAAGCAGATTAATATTACTATAAGTCACTGAGGAAAAAAGTATGGTTAAAGGAGTTCCTCTTCAGATGATACACTTATTCAATCACAAAATAGAAAATCATTTATAACACAACAAAATTGGCTAAATCTGGAGAACATTCATATCCAGATGAAAGTTCAGGATTTATGAGGAAAGGGCCTGTAGTGCTGTCACACGCCAGCAGGGGGCGTCCAGCAGTCCATCATGATCGCCCATCATTCATATTGTCCTATACACTTGAGAGAACTTGAGAGAGAGAAGAATAAATGGCAAACACTGTTTTCATTTCTCTAAAATCTGAGTAAAAATCAAACCATTCTAAAACTTTAAGAGTACCATTGCAAGGTTTTTAAATCCCTATAGGCTCTACTGAAAAACATGACTTTGATTTCCTCATTCAGATAGGCCATGAGGGCTTGCATTCATCCAGTCCAGCAGGAGGCGCTGTAGCAGCAGGATCAGAGGTTGGAGTGTATGTGTGTTCAAATTAGTGTAAAACTGCATCTAAATATATATGTAAGATCACACGCGTGTGTGCCTGCAGCTGTGTGATGATCCAGCGGCCGCCTCCGTGGCAGACGAGGGCTCATCGTCACTGGAATCGTGTGTGTGTGAGTGTGTGTTCTCCTTCCGAAGGCCCATGCTGATATGGCACTGGAGTGCGGCGGGTGTAAGCCACTCTTTAGGCAGACAACTCTGCAGAAATGGAATACAGGAGCTTAAATATGCCAATCGATTGACCCAGCGTGGGATCTCTCTACCACACAGCAACTAGAGAAAGTGAGAATAAAATCATGTGAGAATGTAGAATGTCATCAGTCAGTGAAGTTGTATACAGCCTAGTCCTATCATTTATAAAAAAGACAGGCAGAAAAAAGGCGTCTGTGGAGTAAACTAACCTCAGACAGCGAAGAAGAAAAATGGTTACAGTTTTTGTGCATCAGGTGGTAGGAGTTCCCCTTGAACTCCTTTCCAAGCTCCTCCATTATTTTATCAATGTCCTCCTCTGCAAAGTCTGTCGTACCCAGAGCTATAGCCTCTCTGGAGAAGAAACAGAACTTGTGTGTTGTTTTTTTGTGGCTTAAAGGGATACGCCACCCCAAAATGAAAATTTTGTCATTAATCACTTACCCCCATGTCGTTCCAAACCCCTAAAAGCTTTGTTCGTCTTCGGAACACAATTTAAGATATTTTGGATGAAAACCGGGAGGCTTGTGACTGTCACATTGACTGCCAAGTAAATAACACTGTCAAGGTCCAGAAAAGTATGAAAGACATCATCAAAATAGTCCATCTGCCATCAGTGGTTCAACCGTAATGTTATGAAGCGACGAGAATACTTTTTGTATGTGAAGAAAACAAAAATAACGACTTTATTCAACAATTCGTCTCCTCTGTGTCTCTCACTGTAGCGCCATTTTGGAGAATAACCACTGAACGCAAGCAACGTACGCTATTCTGTGTCAGCCGCGACACAAGGATACGTTTTCTACGTGTATTTACGCTTTGATTTGAACGAAAACAGCGTATCCGTGCAGCACGGCTGACACAGAAGAGCGTACGCTGCTTGCGTTCAGTGGTTATTCTCCAAAATGCCGCTACAGTGAGAGACACAGAGGAGACGAATTGTTGAATAAAGTCGTTATTTTTGTTTTCTTCGCGTACAAAAAGTATTCTCGTCGCTTCATAACGTTATG
Organism: Sinocyclocheilus grahami; assembly: GCF_001515645.1. Taxonomy (NCBI): domain Eukaryota; kingdom Metazoa; phylum Chordata; class Actinopteri; order Cypriniformes; family Cyprinidae; genus Sinocyclocheilus; species Sinocyclocheilus grahami. Next base: position 526,637 of record NW_015505645.1, read on the forward strand.
GTTGAACCACTGATGGCAGATGGACTATTTTGACGATGTCTTTCATACTTTTCTGGACCTTGACAGTGTTATTTACTTGGCAGTCAATGGGACAGTCACAAGTCTCCCGGTTTTCATCCAAAATATCTTAAATTGTATTCCGAAGACGAACAAAGCTTTTAGGGGTTTGGAACGACATGGGGGTAAGTGATTAATGACAAAATTGTCATTTTGGGGTGGAGTAACCCTTTAAATGTGTGTGTATATGTGATTGTGTATGTGTAAAACTCACTTGAATTTGAAAGTCTCCCCCAGTTCTGAGGCATTTCCAGGGTTGATCTCAAAAATGCCACTAAAGGGATACGGATGGCCACCATATGCAAACTCTTCAGGAAACACAGCAAAAACATTAGTAGGAAAGTAGGAATTTCATAAATATATTGTGCTTAAAAGTCATCATAAAATGACAACTTGTTTTATTATAGTTTATTATAAACAACTAATTTGTACACATCATTAAAAAAGCATAAGCATTCATAAACTTTAATCAAAAATATCAACATCCCACCTCGCAATAATCCCTCCTCTCCAGCAACCAGTCACTCACAAAACAAACAACAATGATCTAATCAATTCCCGATGAACAAAATAAAACCCCATCCTAAATGTTCCCATTTGTGAAGCTTTTTTACTCAGATATACATCACAACAGTTAAGAAAAGATGGTCACAATTTCTGTTTAATGCTAACTTTAACTAGAATATTTCTAGTATTAACTACTTGGTTATTTGTTATTTAGCAGTTTAATCTAAAGTGATTTACTTAGACAAGCCCTCATAACAATTAATTTTTATGTTTTAAATGTGTAGAGCACTGAAATAATGACATCATTTTGCAGATCAACACGGAAGTAAGCATCACCCTGCTTCCCTCAATAAAAATCCCAAAAGATTTTTCCATTGACTTCCATTGCCAACAAAAGTTTGATTCTTATACATTTTGTTCATAACGATAATCTTCACAAATTAAAACATTTATAATGAACTTTTAAGCCTAAATATTATAGCCTGAAGTAAAAAGCTAAACATAGGCTATAAATGAACAACAGTGGTCACATGACTTCAAAGTTTGAATAACTCAACGCATAGTGAGAGCAGCTGAGAAGATCGTTGGTGCCTCTCTCCCCTCCATCCAGGACATTTACAACACCCGTCTCACCCGAAAAGCCCTCTGCATTGCAGGTGATCCCACCCACCCGACACACAGCTTCTTCAGTCTGCTGCCATCAGGGAGGAGACTGCGGAGTCTCCAGGCCAGGACCAGCAGACTGAAGGACAGCTTCATCCATCAGGCTGTCAGGAAGCTGAACTCCCTCCCGACCATGCCCCCCCTCCCCTCTTTTGCCCCACGCACCACTGAACTCTGACCCTCTGACGGACTCTCCCACTCCCCCCCTCCCAAATACACACACACACACTGTCACTTTAATCAGTCTGAATAAGCTCTTTTGCACTACAAATCATTATATCTGCACTGTTATTTACTTCACTGGTTTGCACTCTATCTGCCATGTGCCTTGTGCTGCTTTATATATTTTTTTATATCTTACCTTATTTGTATATTTGTATAGTTGTATTTTATATTTAATCTGTATGCACCAAGGGCCTGAGAGTAACGCAATTTCAATTCTCTGTGTGTATGTGCTGTACGTGGAAGAATTGACAACAAAGCAGACTTGACTTTAACTCATTTTCTGAGACATTTTCCCTGAAAATTTGAGTTACAATAGTACAATAGTCCCTGACAGTTTCTGTAGTCCCATTAAGCCACTTTTGTCAAGACAAGTAAAAACGTTTTAAAAAATCACAAGGGCGTATTACTGATGTATTTTATGTCATAGAACCACATATGTGTGTTAACCACAGACCTTAGTTCAGGCATTTAACCAAAAATTCATTTAAAAAAAACATTGACTTCAGGATGAAGGAATTGGAAGTGCTAAAATGCTAACTCGTTTTCGGGCTTTGGCCTACAAAAATGTAATCCCTGCAGCACTTTATTAGTGAGAAGCTAAAGCTCTGTAAAAATCCAAATGAATCATGGCTCAGTCCTCAGAGCTGCCTACATCTGCTCTGTATCAATGTCGCTGAGCAGTGTGTGTGTGTGTGTGTGTGTGTGTGAAAGGGTAAAAAAAGGAAATAGTGAAAGAAGTTCTGTCACTTTATGACTCAGATCAGAGGCCTCACTAATGGCTACAGTTTTTTCCTCTGTTGTGTTCATCACTACAGACACAGACAACACTTTACTGCCACTCGTAGGTGAAGTCAAGCCATTTGCAAAGCTTACACATGGTACATAATGCATTTAAATGCTAGTGACAAGGCTCAGATTGCAGAAAGATGATACAGTGATTGCATCAGTGACCGTGTTGAATGAATAAAAACATGTACAAGCAAGAACAGTGATGCCATATCAAATATCGCCTTACTTCAATGTGGCTATTCCAACTACTATTTTAAACAAATACTGTAATGATGAATCATATTCAGTTGCTCATTCACTTCTAAATTATTTTCACTCTCATTTTGTCACAGTATTTTTATTTAGAACTCTAAATGTATAGACAAAATCTCTACCAACTACCATGTCTACTAATTGCAGTCCTAGTAGCTAAAACAGCCTTTTTCACATAAGTTCTTTACAAATCGGACCAAGGTTCCAATAGAGGTCTAGAGTTTGATGAAAAAATAAAATAAATTAAAATAATAGCAAAAGGTTAATTGGTCACTGTACCTCTGCCGTAAATCTCTATTCCTGAGTGGAAGACTCCAATGCCCAGAGTGGAGGTGTATTCATTTATCCAGTACTAAAAGAGCAAGAAGGAAAAAGAGATCATATAATAACATATATTTTAATTACAGTAAATAAAAAATTATTTGTTCGTCTATGTCTGGAGAGTCACACATTTATTATAAATATGCATTTATTAATCTATCTATCCATATATATATATATATATATATATATATATATATATATATATATATGTGTGTGTGTGTCTGTGTGTGTGTTAACTATAAGGCATTAAAATCAGTTAATGCTACACAACCCTGACACACACTATACAATATAAGCTTTAAAGTGGAGGGGGAGGGGTGAATATTCAGATATGTTTCTGTGTGGGGCCAAAAAGGTGGACCAGCTGCCGTTCATGAATAATAGAACATGCAGAACATGATTTAATGTACACAGAAAAAATACTAGCATATACCCATGCCTCTGATTAAATGTAAATGTAAAATAAATTGATAAAAATACAGTGTCCGCATATATGTACTCACTAATCACTTTCTTGGTTTTTTGACATATTACATAAAATGTACAGTCACTTACAGACATAGTTTTAGTACATTGGTGAAAAGTAGTGTGCTACTTCATAAATAAAAAGCTAAAAAAGTAGGATTGGGCCTACCACAATCACTGATCTCTTGTAGGCTATACATAAGCATGTTTATTGATCTATTATTATAGTTCTGGGACCACCATAGACTATAAAAACAGGTGACCCCATGTGTTCTGTACTAGTAAAGTGTGTTTTGATTGTGATGGGGTGACAGCGCCTCCTCCAGCACAGGAGGAGAAACACACACGCTCTCATCTCGGCCATAGACTCGCACATCAATACTGCTGTCAATGCTTAATTAAACCTAGGCAAAGTAGGTTTGTAATCGTGTTTTCAAAATGATACCACTGTGTCAGCGGCCCAGATTCTTTATCACTAGACTGTGACCATCAATGCATTGTTATTTCATCTTACATTTATTACATGCAAAATTACACAAAATTAGAGCCAGAAGGAGCGAGGTTGATGATAAATAGTGTAAAGGATGAAATGATGAATGAGCTTACCATGTCATACACATTAAGAATAACGGGTTCATTTGCCATCCTGAGAGAGAAGCGCGCGCGATCCCTTAATTATAACGGGCGTTTATTGCTCTCGAGACAGCTGCCCTCCTCGCGCACCCGGGTGTCGGTTCCAAAGAAGATTAAAACACACAGCAAAGTCGAAACGCCAACACCCAAAAGACCAAAACACGATATAAATGATTCGTTCTTGTCATTTTATCCATCAAAGAGTCATTATGAGATGTTTAGGGGGGCTCGCGGGCCTAGTCGCGTTCCTAGAGAAGAAACAGCGGCAGCAAAGGTAGACACGGTCGAGGAAAGGCAACAGGGCATCAGCTTCCATCAATGGTGAATCTAGCGGGGAAAAAACAGGCACTTGTGGCCTCCGGGTGAGCAGCGCGCGGACAGTCTCCGTTAAGCGCGAGGAGAAGAGAGCACAGGCACCGAGTAAAACGGATTTCACCGATTTTCAAGGGTAGACACTAACCAAAAAAGTCCTAAAAGGGCGCAGATGATCGGCGATGCACAACGACTGGCTGTCAGTCAAATCAGGAGTTTGAATTTCCGTAAGATGACAGATATTCCATATAGAATGTTGCTGTAAAGAAGCGGGGTTTTGCCGCTTGTCTGAGCGCAGGGGTCGCAGCTGTGATGTTGAAGGGAGCTTGGTGCAGTCCTGACCGCAACAGCCATCAGCGCCGCAGTCCCGGAGTTTGCTCTCATGGAGGCCGCGCTGAGCAGCACTGACGCGGGGTGAAAATTCTTAAGCACGGTTACTGTATTGACGATGACATCACTCTGGCCGGGTCACGAGCGTGAGGATTCTAGTGTGCACTAGAACAAACGGAGCGTGCGATTATTACATCATCATCATCATCAGTACGCAGCGTTCCATCCGCGCCGAGCGTTATATCGGGGCGGGGGCGGTGCGTTATTCCAATCTACAAATATAACAGGATTCTTTCTGCTCTCCAAAGAAAGACGCATTCCCAGAATTCTCGCAAGCCAGAATATTTATTTAGATTTTGCTTAAAAGGTTAGAATCTTTTTATTTTTGTAATTTTTTTTCGTTGTTTTTTTCAGTTATGCACATTGGAGGGATTTATATGGTATTTGTGTTAGTTAATGTTTGCTGCATTTTAGTGTCACCTAGTGATGTTTGGCCACACTTAAAATGAATTTAACCTTTTTTTTGTTTGTTTTTTGACTGTATCATTACAGAAACTAATTTGAGATAGTGCTCATCACTCTCATATGGTTTATTTGTGACAGAGAGAGGATGGGAGTTAGCTTTAATGCTTAATATGTGTGTAACCCATAACATGGTGAAGCTGTCAGCCTTCATCTAGGTTTAGGCTATTTGATTGATGGTGTCTGAGCAAAATTGCACTGTTAAGGCAAAGGTATACTTTGGCCTTTAAGTTGTACAGTATGTGTGTCCATATGTGCTTTTGAATCGACATCCCATTTCTCATAAATTGTCAGCAGAAATCTTGTCTAGAGTACAGTAAGCGCATACAGGAGTGTGTTAGACATTATTATTAGAGCAGAGTCTTTAGCTGTCATTTGTGCTGATTGTCCAAAGCGACTCACAGAGCATTTATTATAATTCCTTAACTCAAAATGGTCGTTAAGCCTATACTGAATCCCCAACCTTTGTTTTAAATGCCGTAAATAACCCGAATGTTTATTGTAAATAGCCCATATCATTAATCATCCTGATGCCACCACCCTTTCTGCTTCAGCCATGTGGTGTAATGTAATATAAGACTCCAGAGGAAGCTCTGCATTATCGTTCTCTTTTGTTTCTCTCTCCTACTTTAAGTGCATTCAGCCACTGCTGCCTTTGAGAGTATTGATTTCTGATGAGGAGGACTAATACACACACTGACATACACACACACTGACACGAACATGCACATACCAGTACTCATTTGTCAAAAGCATCTGCATCCGCTCTCAGACAGCGGTCCATCCATTTAGACAGAGAGACAGCAGCAGTCCTTCCACTCACACAGACAGCATGTTATCCTGAGTCAATCATCTGAATGGGACCCAGATACAGAAAATTCTCTGCATTTCATCCATTTCTAACAAAAGAAATTACTGAGCTAGAGGAAGCTTCTTGGTTTCTCACAGTACAAAATATTTTGAATCTGCAGCCAATAGTCATGTTTAAGGTGGCATATATTTATGGCAGGAAGGATCCATGCTTCATGTTGTTATAACACCAAATTCCGACCCTGCCATCCAAATGTTGCAACAGAAATTGAGACCCATCAGACCAGGCAACCTTTTTCCAATTTCTATTGTCCAAGTTTGGTGAGTCCGTGTGAATTGTAGCCTCCGTTTCCTGTTCTTAGCTGACTCGGGTGGCCTGTTGCACATCTGCTTAAAGGTTTGGCATGCTTTGTATTTAACTTTGTATTCAGATAGATGCTCTTCTGCATACCTCGGTTGTAATGAATGATTATTTGAGTTACTGTTGTCTTTCTATTAGCTCAAACCAGTCTGGCCATTATCCTCTGACCTCTGGCACTGACGAGGCATTTTCACCCACAGAACTGTTGCTCACTGACCATTTTCTGTAAACCCTGGAGATGGTTGTGTGTGAAAATCCCAGTAGATCAGCAGTTTCTGAAATACTCATACCATCCCCGTCTGGCACCAACAACCATGCCATGTTCAAAGTTCTTTTTTTTCTCCATCTGATGCTCATTTTGAATTTCAGCAGATCATCCTGACCATGTCTACAGGCCTAAATGCATTGAGTTGCTGCCAAGTGATTGGCTGATTAGATATTTGCATGAACAAGTAGTTGAACAGGTGTACATAATAAAGTGGTGGGTGAGTGTATATTATTTTATCTTTTTATTTTTTATTCCCTGTATATGCTCCGACAGTGTCAACATAGGAAATCAGAATTTATGTAAAATCCTGAAGGGGGCAGTAAAGACAGTTATGCAGCTGACTGTGATGTATGTTTTTATCATCACTAACCTTTGCCTGTGGCCTAAAGTCAACATGTCCTCCCACAAAACTAATTAATTTTAATAGCTTGTATTCATTTAGGTAAATGTCAATTTATAAACACACTTATTAATTCATGTTCATTCCTTTTAAATTATTCAACTTAAATGTAAAGAAATGCACTCATAAGTACATGAAGTCAACAATTTTAAGCCATTTGAATTGTTACATACACATTTCAAACCATGAGAAGCACACAAACATAAATCTGTTTTTTCAAACAAATGGTTTATTCAATGCATGATGCATGCGAATGAGTAACATTATTCTAACTGTGAAACGTGAATGAGCATTTCATGAAGACTTTACATATGGTTTCATCCATACAGACCTGCAGAAGAACTGACAACACAAACACACATTTGTCAGTTACAGAACAGATAGTACAGTCAGAAACAGCGCAAGAAAACCTGCAGACTGCAGACAGGGAGCAGCAGCTCAATGTGGCAAGGCACGAGTTGAGAGAGGTGCAGAAAAATATTAATGTACGAGACAAGACGATTCCAGAAACACAAGCCATATACAATATTAACAATATATCATTTTCATTCTGATTGTGAATTCTAGGAAGTGCCACATCTAGTTTGTTTTTTCCCCTGAGGGAGGAAAACCAAATACAAGGCCAAGCTCTGATGGCAAATAAACAGTTTGAACGTCTTTACCTCCTCCATCACTACCAATGCCACATAAACACCTCCTGCATGCTTGGACATGGATGAGTGAGAAATTAAAGTATTAAAAAAAGAAAAAGCTGACTCCATTCACATCACTCATGCTTTCAAACATACTCTTGCACAAGCAGGTACCTGAGAAGCCCTCACATAATGTAATGGCACACCTTGGGCTCATTCCAGCACTCTGGCAAGGCGAGAAAAATCATTCCTCTGTGGAACTGTCTTCTGCCAAGAAACACAGTTCCACCTCGGCCTCTGTCTCCTGCCTGTGGCTCCTCTGTCTAGTTCAGAGATTTCTGCTGCTGTTGATCCAAACACTGTGCTCATCATCCCTGTTCCCTTATTCCACCCTGCAATGTCATCAGGCATGCTGGGTATTCTGTTTAAGCGCCAATGATTATCACCAAATTAATTGTGAAAACCTGTTACAGCTACAAGTGTGTGGTCATAACATGGTCTAAACAATTAAAGAAAATCTGCAAGTTCTGTTAACATTTTTCGCTCCCTGTTAATGTTTGGGCCTTCAGCAGAAACAGTTCAAAAAAAAAAAAAAAAAAAGAGGGTAAAATGTCATGTAATCATGTAATGGGTTAAAACGGGCCCCGGGACGCCCGGGCGTGGAACTGAAGGCGTTTGTAAGCGATGAAACCTGCTGCTGTTATAACTGCCAGGGCGACTACAGTACACATTGTCCATGTGCCGAAAGCAGATGAAGATTCTCCATCGGCACGAGAGCTGGTGGGGCCGTTCTGCAGGTTTGGCTGTAGACATAAACACATGTCAGTGAAGCTGATTAATTTACTGTCAATTCTCAGACACGTTATCAACATCATGATCGCCATAGCCTGCAGTACTTACTCCCTGCTGTACTCGAAGATGCACATCCTCTCCTGCAGACCGAAACAGCTCCACTGCTGCACTGTGAGACAGATTGTCCAAATTCTGGCCATTTATCTACACAAAAAAAAACAATCAAATATACATGATTCATTTTAAAGTTGTCATATCAAGACATCCAATTTTCCTTAATATTTTGTATATACACTATTTCGTTCACAAGTTTGGGGTCGGTAAGTTTTTTTTAGTCAGCAGGGATTTGTTAAAATTATCAAAAGTGACAGTAAATACATTTACAATAATATTATTCATCAAAGAATCCTGAAAAAAATGTACCATGGTTTCCATGCAAATATCAAGCAGCACAACTGTTTTCATATAAAATAATAATAATAAATGTTTCTTGAGCAGCAAATCAGTATATTAGAATGAATTCTGAAGTAACAGCTGTTTTGGCAACTCAGGAATAAGCGGACATTTAAAATAGAAAACAGTTCATTTATATTGTAATAATATTTTACAATATTGCCATTGTATTACGTAATACTACTTAACAGTTAAAAGCAGTTACAGACCACAAATCTTTGGGGGGGGGAAAAGTATATAAGAAAATAAAAATATATTCACTTTTGTTCTGGTAACACAACCACAAAAATAAGTGCAATGCTGTAGTATCATTATTGTGAGGAGCTGCATTAAAGCCGAGTAAGGTCATCCACAGGATTACAGCGAGCATTGATTTACAATAAATCACTCATGTACAGTTGTGCTGTTGTACAGTGAAGTGGCAGTATTGATTCAAATTTAAGTATAGAGATAGTCAAGCATTAAGTATTAGTAAAGTATGATTTGTCAACCATGTACAGTAAATTACAGTGATTTTACCGCAAGAATTTTGTCTCCCTCCTGCAGACGTCCATCCAGTGCAGCCGCTCCATCATCTTTGATTTTTGCCACATAGATTCCACTGTCATTCATAATATACTGCTGGTCAACTCCACCCACTATATTAAACCCCAGACCTGTCACAGACAGAGAGGACGTTACACACAGCACAAACACAAGTGTTTGAACTACTTACATCATTACACTGAGCCTGAAATACGTTCAGAGGGCCTTAATGTGATTTCTGAAGAAATGGGGAAGGGGGAAAAAACAGACATGATCCCATCCAGACGTCACTTCTTAAGATAAAAGGGTCTCGTTTAGGGCTACATGATAAATCGAAATGGAATTGAGATCGCGATTCGACAGAAGCTGCGATTGTCATGTGTATCTTTCAGTGAAGCACGGTTCTGTGATCAGCAGTAAATCTCCATCCAAAGGCCAGAGGGCGCTCTCGCGCTGAAACTCCAAATACGCCTCGCAGAAGAAACCCAGAAAATGCCTAATGCTGAATAAACAAAAGATTCAACTGCTTTCATTGATTCAACGTGACTAATAAACACACAACTACGGCAGTATACGGTTTATCGGAGTTCTTATTATTATAATTTCCATTAAAATAAAGTATATTTATATAAATATAAAAGATAAAAGTATATCACTGCTTAAATACTATGAAATATGTTGTGTGCCTTATTCTGTGTAAGAAGCCACATCATCTCACAGAAGGATTTATTTCAAACACTCGACTGACGTTATGAAGTGAGTTTGGAGTCATATGTTATTAAATGTGGTATTTTCACATGCTTTCAGATGGAGCAGCATTTACTTCACAGAGCCGTAGTTCACGGAGAAGCTATGCAAACAGCTGTCATTATCGCGCCATCCAAGGTGTAGCTAAAATATGAGTCCTCTATCCATAATATTGTTTTTTCCAATGAAGCAGTCATGAATCAGGAGAGAAAGTTTTGTCCAGAAGTGATGGTTTAAAGTTAAAACACCTTAATGATGGAATTGTTTATTACAAACACACGGCTTTTCAGTTCAAAAGACATTTCACAGGCCGGAGTTGGGAGGATTATTGTGATGTTTTTATCAGCTGTTTGGACTCTCATTCTGACGGCACCCATTCACTGCTCTATCCATTGGAGAGCAAGTGATATAATGCTACATTTCTCCAAATCTGTTCTGATGAACAAAAAAAACTCATCTACATCTTGGATGCCCCAATGTTGAGTAAAATTTCAGCAAATTTTCATTTTTGTGTGAACTATTCCTTTAATTAGTAACCAAAAATTGTTTGACATCATGCAGTAGATAAAGAACCAACATTTCTGTCATTTTCACCAGAATAACCAGTTATGACATTCTGATTAAACATGCACGAATCCTTCACAATAGCATCTATAATATGGATTTTGAAACTAAATAAAGTACAGCATGCCGACTTTAAAATGTAGTTTATTAAAGATAAATCAAAATATGTTTGGTAAGACAACGGAGTCTGGAATTAAAAAAAAAAAAAAAAAAAATCTAAATTTAGCAGTCATGCCTCACAGCACACTAGTGGACAGTTTTGCACCTGATATTGTTTTACTGTAAGATAATGTGTTAAATATTGGGGTCTAAATATCATTTCATTTATCGGGGATCAAAAACAGGATATTTTCTTTCCAATACCGAGAATTTGATTGTCTATAAGGGGTGGGTCTGGAATTAATTAAACTAATTTGACCCATAGTGTTGATGATGTATTATGTCTCTGCTATTGTTCTCAGTCCTACTATTTAATCACAAGTCAAAGTCCAGGGCTTTCAGAGCAGTCCAGTCCATGCCCTCGCAGAGGTCACACACACCAACGCATTATATAAGAGTTGAATCAAAGTCAACAAGAAGCTGAGACTGTCAGCTCTCAGAAACTGAACTAATGGATCGGTACCAGACCCACTACTCCTAAAATAAATTTTAAAAACAGCCAAATATAGTGTGCTTGAATCAGTCGGAAATGTGTCTGTTTGTACATGTCGGTCCATTATGCTGATGGCGTATTGTGCTGGTTCTGATCTAAACTTAACTTTCGCTTTCATAACAACACCAACGTCTCTTAATAAACCCGATCTGGTCGTCTGCAGAACACAGTCGGGTCCGGACGGTCTGTTCGGGTTCACTACGCCAGTTATGTCAGCATTTCTTGCGGGAGCGGACCGAACCGCCAGGCTGAACTGTTTCAACAGTGCAGGAGAAGTCGAAGAGAGAGACAAACGTACCAGCCGGGCCTCTTTTCAGCGTCATTTCTACATCGTCTGCAGAACACAGTCGGGTCCGGACGGTCTGTTCGGGTTCACTACGCCAGTTATGTCAGCATTTCTTGCGGGAGCGGACCGAACCGCCAGGCTGAACTGTTTCAACAGTGCAGGAGAAGTCGAAGAGAGAGAGACAAACGTACCAGCCGGGCCTCTTTTCAGCGTCATTTCTACAACGCTCAGCGCGTTGTGTGCGGATCCGTTCATGTTGTCGGAGAAGTTTCACTTTTTATTCCCGAACAGCTAAAACCCTCCTAAAGCGTGCGGAACCCCGCCTGCTTCCTCTAATGCTGCCGGGATACGTGCGTACCCGCCACTGCCCCCTAACGGACACCACCGGAACACTTTCACAGTGCACTGCAGTGAGGGGAGGCCATGCCTTGTCCAAATACACACACTTGATCACTTGACTACTTATATGACGTATTTCCTGTATTTGGCCCAAGTGTTCAAGTGAGCATGAAGACCACAAGTGTGTAGAACTTTTCATTACCTGATGGGCCACACTTGTAGTGTTGTAAAAATGCAAGTGTTTACACAGCTTTATTTTTATTTGAATTACTTTGCATTTTAAAATCAACCTCTAAATGTCTGTTCAGTAGTCCCTATAACATGACATCATTTTAATTTGTGGTGCTTCTAATTAAATGATAAAAAGCAGTTGCAAATGTTGTACAAAATAAATATCACCACTACTTATCTTTGCACCAATAAAAGTAAAAACACCTGTTTTTCCACCAAATTATTTGTAATATCTAATTATTATATTAATATTTAACTTACATTGGAAAGGTTTCCGTGACCTCTCGCGAGATCTCGGCAAAAAGTCTCACGATTTATTTCCAGAACATGATGCATGATGGGATACACTTAGCCTTGAATAGCGCTCTGGAGTGGTATTCGAGGTAGTGTGGATTTAGTATCCATTAAGGGCACTGCACTTTGGCATTTTGAAGACATGGGACAGACTTGCACACTTACTTCCTGTCGCACACACTCGCTCTCAAGTGGCCAAGACCGCAAGTGTGGGTATTTGGACAAGGGGCCAGACTAATTTCCGAGAATCGGTTCTTGCAAACAGTTCAACACTGGTTAAAAAAATTTATTCGGTATTTACGTCATGATGTGTCCCCTGACATTCCAGCGTGGCATTAAAAGGCATATGTTGGCACATATTGATGCTTATTTTGTGTGTGTGTGTTTTAAATTAGAATTATTAATAACGACGTTTATCGTAATTTTTATAGCACACAAAGGAAATAGCACATTAAATGCTCAAATTAATAAATTAATAAAAACGTTTTAATAGACCAGTGACGACTGCACAGAGTAGCAATATAACAGAACGTTCAAATGTATCTAGTATGATCAAACGGTGATGCTTTACCCCACATACGCACGACCGGAAGGAGCGGAAGCGGTCGACTGTGGCATAATAAAAGCTCCGCTGCTTTCGAGCCGTGTGTCACGCTCATTCAGCGGCCTCGTTTCGCTTCAACGGCTTTCAGCTTCACCCTGCTTCATTCTACTACGTTAATAAATCATTAGCTCATCCATGAACATGATTTCTGCCCGAGTACCGTCGGATTGCATCGGCTGTGGGGATGAAGACGACAACTCCCATGATTCCACACTCAGTCACGGCGTCATCAAACTATGCCTTTGCTTCTTTGTTTATTTTGAATATGTGCCCTCCAGCGGCGAAAATGACATATTGTGCCTTTAACCAGTCAAATGCTGTCGACGAATCGAATGTGTTGTTTGAAGGGACGGTTCACGGTTAAATCAAATCATTAGATTCAAAAGAATTTTGAAAAAGAGTTTGATATCTGTCAAAAACATGAAAGAGCATCATGGTCCCCAGGTTGCCTTTTTAAATGTTTGAACCCAAGAGTGGAGTGCTAATATTGAATTGTAACAATTGTAACGAAGCTAATTCTTACACATGGGTGCAAACAGTATGTGACAAAGGCACAATTTTATGACATGGCAGTTTGTCCCAATACTTACACTTGTCTAAATTAAACTTAGGCACATTTCCATGACCAGTGAAATGCATACTTATAATAAACAGCAAAGCTTGGGTTTACAAATTAAGCGTGTAATTATGTAGGTTAAATTACTTCCTCTTATCTCAGGTCAACATGCAGAATACAATATGACCAAGCACATTTCAATTGGGGTAGTACAGCATTTATTCTGACATAATTGTTTGCTTATCTCCATTATCACAATGGTTTCATTAATATGGTTTTATTGAAAATAATGAACATTTTCCAATATCCATAACTAAATAAAATAATATTCAGCCATTCAGATCTGATGTAATTCAGCACAGTGTCACAGCTCTGGTCTGCAGTTTCCTGAATTAGAGTTTATGACCCCTCATGGGCCTTGGTACTGTACCATCCTAATACAATAGGTGTTTGGAACAGTACACTTTTCGTTTTTACAAAATTTGTTTTACATGCTAAAGAGTAACTAGCATAATGCATTCTGAAAGGAAAAACAGAAAGTTATATTGCTTTAGATATATCAACGATACCAGTGTCCTGGTGACCTCTCAGAGGGGCCGAAACTTTCTCTACATCTATATTTCATTTGTTAGATCATGTGTTTGAGTTTGACTAATCTGCAGAGGCAGATAACAAATATATCATTATAACTTTTAGAAATTTCTGTTTGGCACACTTTTTTGGAGATAATCTATACTTTTCAAGGACCAATGACTTAATATGTCACCTCAACATTGTCAAATCGCTCCTATGCCCGTAGGTTTTAGATCATGCTGGGGGCTGCACTGAACAGAATGAGGTCTCCCTCTATGTGCAGGCGAGTGACATCCTCCATCCCGCCTGTTCTGTGCTCAAACTCCAGCAGATGAACGCCATCCATGGCCACTTTAAACCCATCTGTCTCCACCAGGATCTTCAGCTGTACACACAAATACATTATATGAAACCTCAAATGAAACCCAATATGGCTTAAAGGAATAGTTCACCCAAAAACTGAAAAATTTGCTGTAAACAAGTTTGTTTCTTCACAGGAACAGATTTGGAGAAACTTAGCATTTTACATCACTTGCTCACCAATGGATCCTCTGCAGTGAATGGGTCACAGAATGAGAGTCCAAATAGCTGAAACATCCCAATAAACCACAAGTAATTCACACAACTCCAGTCCATCAATTAACATCATGGGAAGTGAAAAGCTGTGTGTTTGTAAGAAACATATTCATCGTTAAGATGTTCTAACTTTAAACCATTGCTCCTGGCCAAAATATGGGCCCATAATCCATAACAACGCTTCCTCCAGTGAAAAAGTTCATATCCTGTTGTCCTCTTACATCAAAATCCACCAACATATTTGTTTAGAACAATGCTCGATCTGTGCATATTTGCACAGATCAAGCAACAATGCATATTTATCTTATAATGCAGCAACAACCTTTTCACTGGAGAAAGCAATATGGATAGAGGACTCATATTTTAACCAGAAGCATCTGTTTAATGATGGATTTCTTTATTACAAATAAGGAGCTTTTCATTTCACAAAACATTAATTGATGGACTGGAGCCATGTGGGCTACTTATGGATTATTGTGATGTTTTTGCAGCTGTTTGGACTCTCATTCTGACAGCACGCATTCACTGCAGAGGATCCATTGGTGAGCACATAATGTAATTCTAAATTTAACCAAATCAGTTCTGATGAAGAAACAAACTCATCTACATCTTGGATTGCCCGAGGGTGACTACATTTTCAGCAAATTTAAATTTTTGGGTGAACTATTGTAGTTCTATTCTATTCTAGTATGAAAAAAATACTATGGAAGTCAATGGGTACCAGAAACTGCTTAGTTACCCACATACCAAAATATCTTCTTTTGTGTTCAGCAGAAGAAAGAAATTCATACAGGTTTGCAACAACTTAAGGTTGAGTAAATGATGGCAGAATTTTCATTTTTGGAGTAAATGACGGCAGAATTTTCATTTTTGAATGAACTATTCCTTTAAGTTCCTTCTCTATGGGTAAATCAGAAGGCTGTACCTCAAACTGTCTGCCCTGCACAAAGGGAAAGCCTCCCTCCCTTTCCTCAGGACCCCAGCAGCCCCCAAGCTGTGTGTTCCGTACGATGGTGTTCTCATGGAAACGAGGGTTGAAATGGAAAACCACGTCATGCTCCCTCACAAAATCTACATGGAACCTGAAAAAAGAGAAGTGAGAGTTTGCTTTGCACACACAGATGTAATGCCGTATTTTTATTTTTTATTACCTGTTTCCTCCTGGTACTGGCTCACCCACTATAGTAATCAGGAGACGGGGCATTATCCCTGCATGTAGCGGAAGATCATACGGCAATGGCTAAAACACACACATACACACAAGTTATTTGAGATGTTCTTAACAGTGAGAACATCTGTGAAAATGGGGCAGAACCTATCCTTGATCCTTGCTATTGTGCGATGAACAAAATGAAAAAAATCTGTCACAATACCAATAACTTCATCAATATTAGTCATGTTTAATAGTATTAACTGATACTAGTAAAATAAAAAATAAAAAGATTTCAAATATGCACCATTAACCAATATAGTATAGATATATTGTGCACCCCTAATTGCAAAGAAAACATCTTCTCTGCAAGCAGCTCCACCTGACAAACTATCCTAACATGACCTCTATATCCCAAAATCTAGGGCTATGCGATATTGAAGAAAAATGCGATATGCGATACCTTGTTAAAAATGCGATATTCGATATGCGATACGATATTGCTTAAAGTGTGTAAAATCAATTTAAATTATATTTTAAAATATTTAAAAATGAAAATTATATAACCAATTTGTTTCACATTCTTTCTTGGAAAAGAAAGAATCACTACAACTTCTGAAAGTGACCAGCAGTGTTTTAGCATTACATAAAAAGTAATGTCACAAATCAGAAAACGTAATTTAACATCAATGTGAACATACAAACAAAAAAATTAATGACACTAATTTTATATCATTGTAACTTTGCTTTCCATACAAGTACTTCTTCATATGCCACAGCAAAAACTATAGTCTGAGAAAGTTCAAACATTATTAAAGGCAAGTGAACAAAAAGAAATACACAATTTACAAGCATAGATAAAATAAACAGCAGTATTCAGGTACAGAAATTTAATAATTAAGTGTAAAATAACTGCATAGTGTTCTCTGTATGAATTAAATTTAGATTAATCTTTGTTATAGC
>NW_015505645.1:544356-585954 GCF_001515645.1 Sinocyclocheilus grahami
ATATTCGATATGCGATACGATATTGCTTAAAGTGTGTAAAATCAATTTAAATTATATTTTAAAATATTTAAAAATGAAAATTATATAACCAATTTGTTTCACATTCTTTCTTGGAAAAGAAAGAATCACTACAACTTCTGAAAGTGACCAGCAGTGTTTTAGCATTACATAAAAAGTAATGTCACAAATCAGAAAACGTAATTTAACATCAATGTGAACATACAAACAAAAAAATTAATGACACTAATTTTATATCATTGTAACTTTGCTTTCCATACAAGTACTTCTTCATATGCCACAGCAAAAACTATAGTCTGAGAAAGTTCAAACATTATTAAAGGCAAGTGAACAAAAAGAAATACACAATTTACAAGCATAGATAAAATAAACAGCAGTATTCAGGTACAGAAATTTAATAATTAAGTGTAAAATAACACTGCGTAGTGTTCACTGTATGAATTAATTTAGGATGAATCTTTGTTAAAGCCGTTTTGTTGTTTAATTAACATTAGTGACATATTCAGCAGCACGTATTTATAGGCTGCTGTCCCTTTAAAACGACTGCACGGATCTAGTATATTGATACACATCCGATACACATCTTTCTCAGCTGTTTACATTCATTTAAAACATAACTGACTTCGTTTACGAGAATGATCGTCGAGACGGGTACTATTGACATAATTCTGTGTGTCTGTTCAAACATAAGGAGGAGATGCGAAAGACCAGGGCGTTTTGGGGGCCCTAAGCAGATTTTCAAAAGGGGCCCCCATACCTACAATTTCAGCTAACCACCCGCATCCCATCCCAATGTACACATCTTACACTGACACCTAATTGTAAAGATTTACTAATTTGTTTTACTCAATTTATTTATCTTTCAAGAAATAGATAGGAAAATATATTTGGGTAGTTGACAAATATCCAGTAAAAAACTTTTTTTGCAAAACACTATTCCTGGTTCTTCAACTAATTAAAATTGTTAGTGGAGTTTAAAAACAGGATATGGTGTCACACCAGAGGACATAGTTTTCAGTGACATAATGTATCAAGTTCATATGCTTTTAAAAATATATGGATGAAAAAATGATTGCCAATTACTAAAATAGACACTTGTAAAATTATGCCTGAGGTATTTATTAACAATTGTATGCTTTTCTTTTTAATTTATAAAAGTTGTAATTTATTGAACATCCTTGAGACAGTCACACCATAGGACAATTTTGAGATTTAGCTCAAAAATGTAAATAAATAAATAAATCTAATAACAAAGCAGTTTTTATAACAATGGGTCCATGTAAGACAAATCAATTTTAAATGATGACAATATTAATTATTTACATTTTTTATATTGTGTGACACTGAAAATGCAATGTCATGTCAACAACCCATTTAAGCAAACTTTAAAACTAAAGAGTTTAAAACTTAAAAATGAAAGAGTTTAACGATTTCTTAAGAGAAATGTATCAAAATTCAGTGAGATTAATGCTTAAAGCAAAAACACCTGGTTATGAAAATTGCATTAGAGAACGGTATAATAATAATAATAATAATAATAGAAGAAGAATTAATTTTCTGGGCTGGCATGAAAGTCCAGATTAAAATGCAAAAATAATCAAATATAAGTGTAAACACATGTTGAAACAGATTTAAGTGAAGGCAAAAATCTGAGACGAGACGAGACACGAGATAGGGTTCACAAGAATGAGACTAGACAAGATTTTTACACTATTTTAAGAAATCTTCAATGATGAAAAACATGGCTGGAAAAATAGTCTGGAGGTGCATTGAAATGTTTGAACTAATCTCGCAATAAATGCCATCTCAGTTCTGCTTTCTGAGTATGAATTATTATATGTAATAACAGAGAATACTCAAGCACTGTAAAAGATTTTGCTACAAACTCAACTGACTGACTTCTCTTCTGTATGATTTCATGAGTCTCTTCAGACCTATAGAATTGTACTTGCAGGCTATGAGTTTTTAGAATGTTTGACCTCCTATCTGAACTTTTTTCCACAAATTGATCATAGCAAAAAAAAGAACAGTTCTTTCTTAATCTTATTAAGTGCAACCATAATCAAAGTAGGGTACTCCCTCAATATTCAAATCAAAGCGCAAACAGAAACCAAAATTTTCTTCAAGCATGATACAGAGCTAAGAGATAGTTATACTACATATCCTATTATACTGTGCATACTAATTACAGACTAGATATTGTGTGCAGACTAATTTGCATGCAACAGGGAGCCGCAGCCGCTCTCAAACTGCTGGTATTGAAATTGCGTTTGAATGCGCGCATGCATCCTTTTTAGTTTCACTTTCGATTTCGCGATCGGGACCGGAGGTGCTGAGCGATTGCATTCTACAAGATTTGTCAGACACTTACAGTGCGTGTCCACGAACGTTTTTAATTCATTCCTATGGAAGTTCAGCTTCAGAGAACGCTCCAGCTCAGCTCTGCTGTTGCCATCTCCACCATCATCTCGCCTTACTCCCGTGATTGCTGTCTTGAACTCCTGACACGGGGCCCCTGGTGGCCACGGGGGCCCTATGCAGCTACATATATCGCTTTTTAGATAGGGCCGGCACTGCAAAAGACGAATCAACTCGGTCTAAAACACGTCTCTCTGTGTGTGTGTGCTTTGCACGTGTGCGGCAGAACTGAAGAGACGCTGTGCGAGATGCGGCTTGTGCGCGTGCTTCAGGTGTGTGTCAGATAGCAAGAGGTTTCTGCAACTTACTGCACTTAATAACTCTTTTTAACGTCAAGCTATTCTCTGCTATATGCGTCAACTAAACAACTAAAACTTTGACCTTTTGCAACGTTTTGATTTAAGTAGCCTATTATTAAAATAATAATCGCACGCTGTTGCGATAAGCATATTGCGATATTTACATTTGCAATATTTCGATATATCGTGCAGCCCTACCAAAATCAGTTACAAGTACACTACCGCTCAAAAGTTTGGGGTCAGTAAGATTTTTTTAATGGTTTTGAACAATGAAAACTTATGCTCGAACAATGTAGCATTTATTTGATCAAAGTTTGAAACAGTAAAAACAGTATATTGTGAAGCATTATTACACTTTAAAATAACTGTTTTCTACTTTAATATTTAAAAATGTAATCTTTTCCTGTGATGGCAAAGCTGAATTTCCAGCATCATTACTCCAGTCTTGCTCAAGAAACAAGATTTGGTGCTCAAGAAACATTTCTTATCATCATCAGTGTTGAAAACGGTTGTGCTGCTTAATATATTTGTGGATCCTGTGATACAGGATTCTACGATGAATAGAAAGTTCAAACGAACAGCATTTATTTGAAACAGAAATCCTCTGCAACATTGAATGTTTTTATTGTCAGGTTTGATTAGTTTAATAGGTCTATGCTAAATAAAATACATTTTACTGACCCCAAACTTTTAATTAAAATGTTTATAAAGTATAAAGCACAATATCATCATCTCAGTGTTGGATCAGCCCTTTTACCCTGAGAGATTACACATGAAGTGTAGAGACTTGACAGGCTTCATCATCTGTTAATACATTTTCCCATGATGTCTCAGAGTTTCTTCCATTCTCCATCATAAAATTCCATCTCTGGCTTTTCCATAGTGTACAAAATAACATGAAGCACTCCCTGACATTAAACAGGACTGTTCAATTCAAAGGAATATTTTCCAGCTTGAACTGAACAAATATTCTGAGAAGTTAGTTACCAATCGTCATGGACGCCTTTGTATGCTAAACAACGAAAACCCAAACACACATGCTCTTTCTCCTATTAATCCAGCTAATGCCGCATGCCACAGATCACATGACGAACTGCAAGAAAGAAAATTTAGTTTATAAACAACTTTGCTATGGCAATACTGACAAATCTCATAAACTGCCAATCCCTGACTCCAAACCCCACCCGCTGACTCATGATTACCTTCAGTGGATAAAACATACAAACATGCACACCGTTTATGAACATGCACAAATTTGTGATGATAACCTATAAAATATTAAACTTCAAGATGCCTTTGTCTATCATGAATATTCATATACACTAAGTTTGGGATCAGTAAGATCAGTAAGTTTTTTGAAAGAAATACTTTTATTCAGCAAGGATGCATTCAACTGATCAAAAGTTACAGCAAATAAATGTATAAGGTTACAAAAGATTTCCATTTCAAATAAATGCTGTTCTTTTAAATATTTCACAAAAATACAACTGTTTTCAACATTGATAATAATAAGAAATGTTTCTTGAGCATCAAATCAGCATATTAGAATGATTTCTGAAAGAACATGTGACACTGAAGACTAGTAATGACTGCTAAAAATTCAGTTTTGAATAAATGACACTATAAAATATATTAAAACAGAAACAATTATTTTAAACTGTAATAATATTTCACAACATTCTGTTTTACTGTATTTTTGAACAAATAAATGCAGCCTTGGTGAGCCTAAAAGACTTCTTTCAAAAACATTAAATCTTACCAACCCCAAAATGTTGAACAGTAGTGTAATTATTAAAAGGTTTATATATGCTCATGGAATACAAATTAAAATGTATCAGATTTCTTAAATTCAATGTCATAGGTTTAAGTCCTCATACTCCTCTCTGCCCCAAAGATCAATGAAGAACATACAGTATGTCACTGTATGTGAACAACACTAACCTCTCAGTATTATCTACAATTTCCGACAAAAGTTGATGTTGACAAAAAATTTATTGAGCCCATAAAAAACCTTTAATTACAATAATACGGATTTCAGCTGTTTGTGGTATAAACACAAAGTGCATTATTTATTTTTCTTCTTTTTCAAGCAATAACATCATTAAAACAATGAACTTTTAAAAGTATAATAATCATAATCACGAATGTACTGTGCAGAAATAGAGTAGCTCAGCTACATTAAATATGTAAATTTGTTTGCAAAAGTGATGTGCTAATATATCAGCATGAGCTATGTGCTCAGTGTCCAGAACTCTAAACTCTAACTGGATGTTATTTGGGGTCTTTGTGATGGCTGTGGTGCCGTCCTCCTCCTGCGATTGGCTGAGCTGTTCATTGTGCTCAAAAATATGGTGGTCTATATGGTGGCTGAAAAACAAGAAGAGGAGCTTTTGAGATCTACGTAAGATGTGCTTTGAGATTTAGTTCTGCAGGTTTAATATGATCCAGCAGAATGAGACCAGAGCAGGAGCATCCCAGAACACAAGAGCCAAACCTACAACCCTGAAAGCAACAAACTCCAGCAGACTAAAGCAGAGCCATCACCAAACCAACCCATCACATACACTTATATGCAGACTCACACTTGCAAAATCTCTTTATAGACCCATTCAAACAGTCATAATTGCTCACCAGCATTCCACCTGGAGCTGCAGGCCCTCCGTATGGTCCCATGGGCCCTGGACCGAAGCCTCCTGGCGGGCCAGGTTGAGGAGGGAAGCCCCCTCCGGGTGTACCCCAGGACCCTGGTGGAACTGGGGGAAACATTCCTCCTCCATATCCCGGGCCTCCATCTGGTGGAAAGGCACCAGGGCCTCCTGGGCTGTACATGCCAGGCCCAGATGGACCAGGTGGGTAAGGCACGTTTGGATATGGGCCCTGTGGAGCCCCAGGTGGGGAGGGGAACTGTCCAGGAACGGGGTATGGCACGGGTGCCCCACCTGGTGGAAACTGACCTGGCATCAAGGGGAACTGTCCTGGAGCTCCAGGGTTGGAGGGGAACTGTCTGTTACTGAGACGAAGGGGGCGTTTTCGATCTTTGGACGCTTAAAATCAAACAACCATAATAAAATGAATCACACTGATTTAGAAACTTTTCCAGTTTTCTAAATGCCACTTTCCACGAATAGAGCCTGAAAAGGTGAAGTTTTTCCAACAAATGGTGAAGGTTGAAGTGAAGGTTGACAAAATGTTGATTGTCTCGGATGCAAATGTTTGTTTGTAGTTACTGATAAATTTATATTTCCCATCAATTAAGATATTTTCTCAATGCATATATCATTTACAAATAAAAAAAGACTAATGCTCAAAAAAGGAGTGGGACTTTACATGTTCTGTATTCCTGAAATGTGCTTTTTGATACGTTCCGAGTGTTATTATTACTATTTTAAACGTCAAAGTCTGTTGTGCATTAAATATTCATTTATATTACTTTAAATAAATTAATGATGGCGATATTTTAAGGCATTGAATGCATTCACTTGGGGTACATTTGCGTGCATTTCATTATTTTGAACGAATAGCTGGCAATCTATCTAAATCTAAATCTATGCGGAGAGATGCGTGCATCCGATAGTTCTTTCCATGAGCATCAGTTCATGCCTAAATGCTGCTGTTCTGGGATCAGACAGAGCTCGTCCTTCTATGGATGAAGTGAACTGCGCTCCGGCCGGACAGGGCATCACAGTATGTGAAGGGCGTGACATTTCCGTCACACGCTTGAGGTATTCAGCCAATCACAACGCATTGGATAGCTGGCCAATCACAGCACACCTCGCTTTTTCAGACTGATGAGCTTTGTAAAAATCGACGCGTTTCAAAAAGGCGGGGCATAGAGGAGAAACAATAATGTACTGTATGTGGAAAATAATGCGTTTTTTAAACTTTAAAACGCATAAACACATTTCATTACACCAAATACACAAAATAATGTTCTTTTTAGCAGCATCATATGACCCCTTTAAAGTTTGTTAACAGAATTTCACAATCGGAAGAAATACTTAGTAGTTTCAACGCTCACTGCATTCAGTCGGTTGGTTACTTGTTACTCTCAACATTTTTGATTTCACTGCCCCCTTTGTCCAGGACAATATTTGATGGCCCTCCTATCTAAGCTAATATATCTCTGGTACTACTAAAAATAAACATTAACTCAAAAATATGTCAGTTTAAAATGCATGTTAATTAAAATTATATTAATATAACTAAATCTATGTAATTGTAAGACATAATGGGCCCATTGAAACATTGCAAACCCCACAACCCTGGCCCCTGTTGAGAACCACTGCTTTAGATATACTTTAAATTGACAAACTCTCAACCCTGAGTGTATCCCTATGGCTCATAATCAAAGAGATCATTTGGAAGTTTCTCAGGTTATGTGGCTTTATGAATTATGTATAAACTACTACTAGTCAAAAGTTTGGACTCAATTAACTAAGCAGACTAACAAAGTAAAAAAATAGTAATAACAATAATGTGTGTGTGTGTGTGTGCATGCAGAGTGAGTCTTTAGTTGTGTGTGAGGTGGATGAAGACCTGGTGAAAAAGTTGCGGGATTTCCGCTTCAGGAAGGAGACTAATAATGCCGCCATCATCAGTGAGTCGAACTGAAATTGTTCCATAAATGCTCACACTTTCTCAGATTCTGTGAGGATTGAATGGTAATATTGCTGTTTTTGTCCTCTGGTTACAGTGAAGATTGATAAAGACAAACAGCTGGTGATTCTGGAGGAGGAGCATGAGGTAAATTACATACACAAGACCACTGTTATCGCATGAATATGTAATACTCAGCTTTCTAGTAGGACTAATAATTGAGCAGCTCAGTGACATAAACCAGGGTTTGATTTCTCCTTGTAGGATATTTCTCCTGAAGACCTGAAGAATGAGCTACCAGAAAGACAACCTAGATATCCTTCACTGAAACAAAACTCACTCTGTGCTGTGCTGTAAACTCAAAAAATGTGTCTATTCAACATTGAACAATCATTGGATTCCTTAACCTCTGACACATTTGTAGTCTACAGCTATAAGTACCAGCACGATGATGGGAGGGTGTCCTACCCTCTGTGTTTTATCTTCTCCAGTCCTGTTGGTAAAGAAAATACACATATTCAATAGTCAACATGCTCAAACAAAGTAATATACAGCAGTGCTAAGTCTCTAAAATGAAACCCAATTTTCCAGGATGCAAACCTGAGCAGCAGATGATGTATGCTGGCAGCAAAAACAAACTGGTACAGACGGTTGAACTGACCAAGGTGAGTTCTAACTAACACACCTAACCTTACACATGTTGTTGTTTTTTTTAAAGCAGTGTAGTGGGAATGTCTTTTTAAATTTGTCTGGATCTGCTTTCTCTCAGGTGTTTGAGATCAGAAACACCGAAGACCTGACAGAGGAGTGGCTCAGAGAGAAACTGGGCTTCTTCCGCTAAGAATGGCCCGAACAAGCTAATGCTCGTGCTTAAAGAGTGACCGAGATGGGACCATCACCTCCAAACGGAGAGAATACCATAGTCCATCTGATACCGTCTGTTTGTGTATGTTTGAATGCTCCTGCCCAAACTCTAAACCCGCCTGTACCAGTTTAAGATGACAGAAATTTGAGGTACAAAGAAAAGAAAACGTGAAAGCAAATTCCACAAGTGCTCTGAACTATTCCTTGGATTTTTAGAATCATTCCGTTCTCGTCCCTGAGCAGTAACGTATGTACTGGCCTGCAAAGGTGGTCCAGTCTTACTGCCATGATAGTTGGGTGACATGTTGCGATTTTAGGCAATCTTATGTCAGCTGTCCTTCATGATAGATGACACGGCAACAGATTTAAACATTTTAAAACTCTATCATGTGTTTTGTTTTACCAGTTTTGGTGTAAAATCACATAAGTCTTCATGTAAAGCCCTGATCACATCTTTTCTTCCTTTGTAATGCATTTTTCTACCTGTAATTTGACCAAACATGAATTGTTTTGTTTTGATATCTGTTGAACTGTAATGGTAGGTGAAGAAGTCAGAAGTCTTAATGATATTTTTGGGAGAAAGCGTTTGGTTACCGATTCTGGCCTGTTGTCTTGAGTGCCATAAATTCAATCTTTTTTGCCTTTTTAAATCTGTGCTCGCAGCCTGATAAACAAATCTCCACTAAAGATCAAGAATCTGTGAGGACAATTGTGTGAAAGTTCTGGGACTAATTTTTCTTGATTTGGTGTTTTTGGGAGAGGTGATATAGTATTTGTCACCCAGACGTTCTTAATCACAGATCTGTCCTACCTTTATGGAAATGTGCAGGTTTAGGTGTACAGCGGCAGAGATGTGATTCTGCCACAGGCAATCATCTCGTAATTAATTCCTCTGTTAGTTATTCTAAATTACTCTTTCTCATTGTCCAACTAAACGCTGGAATAAAGCTAATGTCACTATTAAGTTTATGCAAAGTATCGTTTTTTTTCCATTAAAAACCCAAAAACAATCTTTCTATTGGCAAAATTGAAACACTGGAAATTTCTTAAATGTTCAAAGCTTAACAGAATACTATGAATAGTTTAAGGAAGTGATGTTATTATGGTTTTGATAAGTAATACCTCTGCAGATCTCAAGTCTTTCTGAATTTATGAGCTCTAATGTGGGTCAGGCTCATCTCTGTACATCTGTAGAACCCGTAACACCTGTGATTAGTCCCGTTTCCTATTAAACACTGATTGCTCACTTTGGTGGTTTATATGATGTGGACATCACATGATATGTCCCATACAGTAGTGAACTGTGTATGTGTTAACATTTAATTTTTAATGACTGAAGATGTTTTTCCTGATCATTTATAACTCAAGATCTAGAAAGCAGAAAAACCGTTCAATATGTGTCTCAATTACATTTGTCTGCTGTTTTGAATAATTAAATAGAAGGTTGTTTCCTTTGAAAATTTGACCATGTGCTTAACTGGAGTGTTCTTGATTGATAATCACACATTTTATTTTTAAACTTCTTAATTGTACTGTGCATCATGTGTGTTCATGTCATGAAATATAATTACACTGAACATTAACATGTTAAATATGGGTATCTTACTCGTTTTAGCAAAGTTTACCGCTGGGAGTAAATAATGGATTATTCTGTTCTGAATAATGGTGATTAATTCTTAAGAGTGAAATGAAGATTTAGTAAAGGATTTTCTGCATTCTACATACTCTGCTTACTTGGGTAGGAACTATCTGCTTAGAGAGCAAATGTAATTCCATTACAAACAGACAAGGTGATTTAGCCATACTCATTATTCCACAAATGCTGGGTTTGCATTAGTAAACCAATATTAGGTCAATGGCACAAAGTTTTAGAAAGTTCTACCCACTGTCATTTTCATGTGGTTTTTGATTTCATCTGTCTGGTTGGGCTTTATTGATCTAGTCCTTAAACATGCATCATTTGATGACCACATAAAGTCATTAAATCTTGCCCCAGAAAGTGAAAATTCCCATCAGAAAGTTTACTTGTTTGTTTGCAGTTAGATGACTTTACATTTCCATCCTATGTCTGAACATATCTCAGTGAATTATTCCTCTTTATTTCTCAATTAAAATGTTTATTTTACTAACCACTATAATGATTAACATTCAGCACAACATGCCAGACATCTGCAACTTATTACGAAAAGATAAAGGTTTTTAAAAGATTTCTATGATGTCAGTCACAGCGGTGACATTCAGCAGGATCTTTTTTCTTACAATAATATTACTTTTGGTAAAAAAATATATGTTTTAATATTTCATGATTTCATTAAACAGTGTTAGACAAGCTGAGATGCGAGCAGCTCTAGTCGTCTATCTATCATATGGCTTCACAACACTTGGAATATAGTAATATGTTTACTATGCACTATTTTAATGGTATTTTTAGTTTAGGAATAGAGCTGCATGAACATTCTTCAAAAACTGTCCTTTTGTGTTCCACGGAAAAACGGGCTCCAAATGTCATTCCAAACCCTTTTTTTCCCCTCATCTGATCTGGCTTTATTGTTGTGCTCCAAAAAAAAATAAAGAAGAAGAAGATCTCGCGTTTTTTCGAGTATCCATGAGACTTTTCCAGTCACGTGACTTACAGCTGTCACAGCAGTCGTCGGTCTGGATAATTCCACATGAGCGAAAAATGGCGTTCACATTCGCGGCCTTTTGTTATATGCTGGCGCTACTGCTGACGGCGGCGCTTATCTTCTTCGCTATTTGGCATGTAAGTATTTTAATTAAACTCCAACCGAATTGGCGAGACTTTGAGCACACAGATAATTGGCGGATAGTGGCATTAGTTAGACACACAGCAGAGCGCGAGACAAAACGCGAATGAATGGCACGAGCGAAAGCTGGTGACACCATTATAATCATCACCACCAGCGCTATTCTTCCGTTAAACAATTAGGGGCCTTCCGTGTATTTAACCGAATTATCTACAGAGTTGGTCATATTTAATTCACGCTATGTTTACCAATTTGTTATATCTGTTTGTTGTGACCACGGGCGGATGGGGCTCCCGTTTAGCTCTGGTGCATGTGTTTACAGATCAGATCAATCAGAACTGCTACTAAAATCAACTAAATAGACACTAATAAATATAAAAAACCAGACACAGTGTGATCTTTTATACATGAACCTCTCAATCTGGAGTCACTGGGTCTGTCTGCATCATTTGGGCCTTTAAATGTTAGATTTAGACAGAACTGTCTTGTTTTTTGTTAAAATTGGGAGTCACATTGAGTTATTTGCGACCAGAACAGCACCACTGTTCAGATCTCTTAGGCTAATTCATTGCTGCCTGATGCTATTAACTTGTTTCAGAGATAACACTTTAATAACCAGAATCAATGCAGACAAATGTCATTACAGTGACGGGAATATTGATTTCCCACCATTATTTTTCCCAAGATTAAGGGGAAATATTTACATTTCATATAATAATATTACTTTTGGTAATAAATTCGATTTTTAGTATTTATGACCATAATATGACTATTCATGAGTAAATAATTATAATCTGAATGAGTCAGGCATAATGGATGTAGTACACTGCATATGTTTTGAAGTTGGGATTGGATGAGTCAAAAAGGATTAACACTTGAGTTTACAGACTACTATTAAAGTGGTTCACAACATTTCCGCATCATAAAATATTAAGCTCCTCAAGGAGCAATTTGTTAACAATTCATATTTGTTAGCATTTTATAATGTCTGTTTATAAATGACTATTAATTTGAAATATAATTCATTCAGCACAAATATATTTCTGAATGTATAAAAAAAATGTAAGTGTTTCTTAAAGAATAACATATTCCTGACATATGATAATGTTTTCCAGATAATTGCATTTGATGAGCTGAAGACGGACTATAAGAATCCTATAGACCAATGTAACACTTTAAACCCGGTAAGTGCGAGATTTTGGAGAGGTGGCTTATGATGCATGCACTCTTGTTTCTTCTCTTCTATCTCAACACTGTTCTGCTAATCGATGAAATCATCTGCAGTGAATGTTGCTTTCCAACACTAACACTACTTTGGTTCGAGTTTTCTGATTTGCATTTTGTGTATTATTTTCTTAATATTTGCATTTGACCTTTTTTCTCTGATTGGCTCAAAGACAGTTGACAGGGTGAAAAAAATTAAAAGGGTCAGGCTTGCTCTGAAGGTTGGTACCAGTATTCAGTTTAAGATCAGTAACGGTCTCTCTGTGTGCACGAGCGGAGTGTTTACAAATGTCTTTTCAGTTAACTAACACCTCACAAATGTACGAACAAGCCAAGCAGAGAGGCAGGACTTTGATTACGCCAACTAGACAGCTTGAAATCAGAGTTTGTCTTTGTTGCAAACGCCATCACATCTGCCGAATGAACAAAACTGGTGATCGACCGATATTGATATTTTATAACCGATACCAATTATTTGCATGTTTATGTGCCCGATAACCGATATGCAGAACCGATATTTATTTGCTGTTATAAAGTAAATAAATGACTGAGTGAAGTAAGTCCATACTTCATTTTGTTTTTTCCTCCTTTTAGTCATCTTAAAAAAAAAGTGCTGAAAATTAGCAGTCTTTAATGTTAAATTTAATCTTCATATTACAACAATAAAAAAACATTTTAGAAGCAGCAGCAGCAACACTAATATTAACAATAAGGAAAATAAATGTAGAAGGTCTAATGTTTTCAAATGAAGAAAATAAATAAAGGAAAGGAGTCATATCAACTTCATTTAAACTACAGTTTTAGTAGGTTTATAAGATGTTTAATAGGCTAAAGAGTGAAGAATAAGTCACTGGATAATGTTAGTTCACTGAATAATATTCTCTGGAATATTGAAATGTAACAAACAAAACATCGTATTTTATTGCATTTCTCAACTGGCATGTTATATCAGAATTACTAAATGATTTTGTCGTTCTAGATTATAAAATGCCTGCTGACAGCGCAGTTTATCTATGCATTTACACAGAACTATACTCAAACTGCGATCGCTCGTGGAGATAATAAATAATTAATTTCCATAGAGTTGTATCTATTTAGATGTTTATTAGCGAAATAATGGTTATATAGTAAATGTTAATACAGTTTAGGGTGTTTTAAACAAGTGAATCTTGTTAAAAGTTACATGCTGTGGCCGTGCTGGAGCATTTCCTGAGCATCAACCCGGTGAGTGAACAGCAATATGAAAGCGGCTTCATGAGACTAATGATGAGCATAGACAACAGACAGAGAATTAAATTTAATTAAATTTATTTAATTAATGCAAAGTTACGTCTTTATTGGGACAGG
The DNA here is from genome assembly GCF_001515645.1 of Sinocyclocheilus grahami. NCBI lineage: Eukaryota > Metazoa > Chordata > Actinopteri > Cypriniformes > Cyprinidae > Sinocyclocheilus > Sinocyclocheilus grahami. Next base: position 557,888 of record NW_015505645.1, read on the forward strand.
ACTTTACGGATTATCTTACATGACTCCGTGAGTTCGTCTCTATTTATTCGAGCCAAGCTGCATAAACTGCATATCAGGCATTTATGTAATACATCTCATTTGTGCATTAATGGCTGTTATGTTATATAAAGTTTACTAACTACAGTAAATCAAGTACCTGTGCATGCCGTTGTTGTTGTCTTGTTTCCCCTCAGATGCGCTGCAGTGGTGATCCTGCACGCAATTCTCAAAACATCCACAAGATGGCGGCGTTTATCGGTGAATTTGATATTACAAAACCGATATCCAATTATTGTAAAATGCTTAAATATCTGGAAAAATATCGGTAAATTGATATATCAGTCGATCTCTAAACAAAACCCAGATTGCTCCTTCAGGGTTGCTCTTATTTTGCTCATGTTTGGCTGGTTGAGTCCATTACTGTGGGTCTGGGCACAGGCACAGATGTCATCTGCACAGGAGTTTATTTGAGTGTAGGAAAGACAGCGGTTTAGAGGAAAAAGTGTTAACTGAAAAGACTTGCAAATGCTCAGAACATGCATGTGCCGTTTTGCCCTTCCCTCCGTTTGCTCTTTACCCAGAGCGACTAACTCCATTTATGATGTCTCGCCTAGAAAGTGTATTTTTAAATTTGGCTCCGCTGTAAAAACAATTGCATCATTAAGATCATGCAGAAGATGTCGTTATTTCAAGTGCACTTGAGCTATGAACGGGAAAGAAGAGCGGATGTATTGAGCATCTTTGGTGCACATTAATTTAGAGTTTAGCAGTAGGATCCTTTAGAAAGTGGTATTTCTGGTTGGCTGTGTCCGAATACTATCTGAGTTTTGAGGCCATTTGACACATTTATGTTCTTCATAATCGCTGACAGTTTGAATAAATTTTTTTACAATGTGTTTGTGTTGGGCAAAAGCAGAATAAACACACTTTCTCTCTTTTTGCATGGGCTTCATGTGTTGTCTACATTTACTGGTTATAATCAGGCATGGCAGGGGCAGCCTGGGGTCCTTGTAGCTGCTCCCTCCCTCAGCACGGCTGCTGTTCTCACTCTGCCTGGCATTGTATCCCTATGAAAAAACACGATCCTGCCTCTGTTCCCATATCTTTGTCTGTGGGCTGGGGGTGTAGTTAATGTCGACTCATCTGTTTTTTGCACTAATTTGCTAATGGCCAGATGTTCTATTTGCCTAATAAAAGAAACTCTACATTTAATAAGAGCACTCTATATTTAACTAAATCTAAAGCAGATGGGTTACATTATGCTCTTTAGAAACTTCAACTGCTTTAGGATATGATAGATGGCCTGTTTCAGAGGTTATTGAGCGGAGATCATTAGCAGGAGAGAGGTCCTCTGGTTGGTTTGAATTTTGAACTTGATGTCTTAAATGAATCAAAGGTCCTTAGGCCATGTGTCTACCAGCACAAAGCATTTTTAGCCTTTTGAAAACACCTAGTTGTGTGAGCACTTGAGAGCGTTTCTACATTTGCTTTTAAAGAATTGTTCACCCAAAAATTAAAATTTTCTGAAACTGTATTTGCTCACCATTGGATCCTCTGTAGTGAATGGCTGCCGTTATATTGAGAGTTCAAACAGCTGATTTAAAAACATCACAATAATCCACTAGTAATTAACACGACTCCAGTCCTACAATTAATGTAAAAAAGCTGCATGTTTGTAATAAATCTATTACTTGTGGATTATTGTGATGTTTTTAATCAGCTGTTTGAACTCTCGTTCTGACTGCACCCATTTACGGCAGAGGATCCAATGGTGAGCAAGTGATGTAATGTTACATTTCTCAATTTTTACAGATGAACAAATTCATCTACATGTATGACCTAAGGGTGAGCAGATTTAAATTTTTGGGTGAACTATTTCTTTAATTGATAATTTTTCACAATTATTCTCAGCAGATCCTGCTCTTTTGAGGTTTAGAGAGATTTAGATTTTACTTAAGCAGATCAGTAAGTACTAGAGCTCATGGGATGTGGGTAATACGAATGAATCTCACACCTGATTGGCTAGACTTGGGGCACAGGCTTCAGGCGCAGTAGAACTTTAGTCTCTATGAAGCTGTGTAAATGTGTTGTCCACTGACCATGTATTACTTGGCTTCCTCAGCTCGTCTTGCCGGAGTACCTCATCCATGTGTTCTTCTGCGTAATGTTCCTGTGCGCCACAGAATGGCTGACGCTTGGACTCAACATGCCCCTGCTGGCCTATCACATCTGGAGGTGGGTGGGGCTCTCAGCCCTAAATGAATCACAGAGAATATATCAAACACCTCAGCAGATATGTCAAGTTAGTTTCTCTACAGTTAATAAGTGATTAGTCAACATTGTGCCTTGCTCGAAGTACAACGCCAAGTGTTTGTTTGTTTGTGTGCAGGTATATGAGCCGCCCTGTGATGAGTGGACCTGGATTGTATGACCCCACTACAATAATGAACGCAGATATTCTGGCATACTGTCAGAAGGAGGGCTGGTGCAAGCTTGCATTCTACCTCCTCTCATTCTTCTACTATCTTTACGGGTATGTAGAGTTTAAAAATAAATAATAATTTGTATATATTTATATTTTAATTTCATATACACTACCATTCAAAAGATTTGGGTCAGTAAGAAACCTTATAGCTTATATTTTTCTCTGGTGTTTATATTATAGAATGATCTACGTTTTGGTGAGCTCCTAAACTGGATAGAGCTGGAAAGCATATATGGAAGCGTTTGAGATGCTGATTTTAAAACCCAAATGGAGCTGAATTTGGACTCTGCCATCTCTCTCAGTTCTGCTCAGCGGTTTCAAATGGACATTGACTTTATTTACTCCTCATTGGCAAAGAACGATCCAGGAATCAAGCAGCCTGCACAACTCCAGAACCACACATGCAAAAATAAATGATTACCAACTCTTTAGTACAACCTCTTTAGACTTACACCTGCCGCACCAATGCCAAAGCATTTCACACACTGAGAGCATTAGTAGATGAGAGGAAACAGTTTGTGTCCAAAGCAGAGGCACAAGGGCTTCAACACTATACCACTGATGGATATGTGCAAAGATTTTACTCTTGTGTTTTCAAACTGTAGGACAAAATAAAGATCTTGATTGTAGCATTTTTACAGACTTCTTTTATCTTATATATATTACTGCCTTGTAGCGCAGTCAATTCTTTAATTTGTCCTTCAGAGTCGTGTGCTGCTTTGGTGGTTCATGATCTTGTAAGTCCATGAAATTGAACTCATGCTGGTGGTCTGCTTCGTTGATGGTTCTTATCAAATGAATGCTTCATTTCAAGTGTGTCAAAACCACTGTTTACTGTCTTGTTGGTCGCAAATGAGAACTGATGCTTTCAGTGTGTTGAAGGCTTTACCTCGCTCATACACCCTGGAAATACTCCACATGTAACTTTTTTTTTTTTGCTTTTAAATTTATTTTTGTGCATTTTGTATTTCTAAGTGTAATTGTTTGTTTTCTGATTTTGTTTTACCTCCGTTATGTTTTTGTGAGATCGAGATGAGTGTGGACACTGTTTTTAATAATTTTGGTTTGATGTTGGCATGATCTCAGTGTGCCAAGATGCCATTTTCTTTTAGCCTGTCCCAAATCCCAGAGGCTTCAAGGTCCTGAAGTGATGCTGTAGAGCAGGGGTCACCAGACACGGTCTTGGAGGGCCGGTGTCCTGCATAGTTTAGCTCCAACCCTAATCAAACACACCTTGAACCAGTTAATCAAGATCATACTAGGTATACTTGAAACTTCCAGGCAGGTGTTGAGGCAAGTTGGAGCTAAACTCTGCAGGACACCGGCCCTCCAGGATCAAGTTTGGTGACCCCTGCTGTAGAGTTTGCATCTGGATTTTTTACCACACAGACAGTGGTTCATAATCACCAAGCTGGACCACAAAGTTGATATGCAGAGTAATAGGTTATTTTTGATTTTGTATTTGATTTCCCTGTGATTTACATTTTTTTTCCCAGTTTGCTGTTTCCCCTGTGTGTGTGTGTGAATCCAGCTTGATGGGTGTTTGAATGTAATAAAGTCTTGCAAGAGCTGTAGTAAATTGTGATTTTTTTTTTTCTTTTTGGCTTGTAATATTGTTTTAAAGTTCCCAATAAAGCCCACCATAGACAAATCATGACAAATGCTCATGGCCTATTTTATGATGGCATTCTGTGTGAACTTCAGTTTATTCCATTTTGATGGAAACCAAATTTGTATGGTTAAAATGTTTTTTTGTTTAAACAAAGAATAGGATAATGGTTCTATTTTTTAAATTATTAATATGATCGTCTTATGAATAATAATATTGCTAATTTTGTGATGTTATACTTATAACAGTTTTTCAGCTTTGGTAGTCATTTTAACTAAACACTGAAAACATAAACTGCATACATTTTCAGTAAAAAATGAAATAAAAAATCCAATGATAAAAATGACTTCAATTCCAAAAATAATATACAAGAGTGATACTGCTTTGCACAAAGCTATATTAGTCATAGTTAATCGAATAGTACACCCATGTGGCAAACATGAAATAAATGAAAAATCTTTTTCATATTTCAGTAGCACGATAGCATTTGAACCGTTTTGATTGTATGGCGATTAGTGTTGCTTTGTTTAAATGAAAGGTTTGGTTAACTTAGGTAATTGATGCAATAGATTTCCTTGCTAATGACCACTTTGATAAGAAAGAACTGCCAGGAATTATTGCAAACAGCTGCATGACGTATCCACCCCACCATCCAAATTACCTCACTCACATAAGCAACATATGGTTTCCCAGACACAAAAACCAATGTTACTCACGTATGGAAAGGAAACAAAGCAACCTCTGTGTCCGTTTTCAACTCCCCATCTCTCTAACGTCGGAAAGCTTTTTCCATATTAACGTGGGTTTGAGAGTTTGCCTGATTGTAAGCTTTCTTTTTCCAATGATATTCCTCTGAATTTTGATCTAGGTAAGTCAATGTCTCTTCTTCAACAGTCTAGTCAAATCTCCCGCTTGCTCATGCTCTCTCCTCCCCATCATGAGTGTAAACGCCCCTATTGCTGATTAGCTACAAGAGTGTTATGGTGCTCGTCTAATCCACTTAGTTTTTTCCCTTATTTACACAGCCAGGACTATGTTCAAACACAGTTTGTTTCAGCACACACACACACAAATATTCACAAAATTGTTTGTTTGGGTGTTGATAATTTCCGACAGTGTTTCTCAGAAATCTCACACAGGAGACTCACTGAACAAGACCCATTTAATTGCAAAATTAAAGTTATATATTAAGCACATTATTAGATCGACTTATAAAAATACAGAATTTTTAAAGTGCCATCAGAAAAGAAACAAATGCATTCATAAAGTAGAGAAAATCTATAGAGCAAAACCACCAATTAAAGTAATTTGTCTTTTTTTCTGCTTTTACATCGTCTGGATGTCAGGTTGATCATCGGGACACTGATCTCTCTGAAAGATGCTCTTTGGTTTCTTGATATGCTTCAAACTTCTCACGAAACTCATGAAGGAAGTTGTATTGCTATAAGAGACAAATAAGAAAGCATTTTTAACAGCTTAGGTGTACGGTTAGGGGAAGTGATGCATTTAGGTTTTTGGATGTTGCCTCTTACCTTGATGGTCTGAATGGCTCCGCCTCCTCTCAGCTCCCTCAGGATCTCTAGAGCTGCACTGGGCATCATGGAGACAGACAGCTGCAGCAGCAAACATGCAGCAACTGTGACAATGAAGCATAAGTTAAACTCCTAATCACACACACAAGACTGATATTGATTGTGACATTGCACCCTGTTTGAGCATTTGATACTTACTTAACCCTGAGCGTCCCAGGCCTCCATAACAACTGTGGAGGAATAAAAGCACACAATTAAAATATTTTCTTATATATATATATATATATACACACGTGTGTGTGTATATGTATGTATGTGTGTGTGTATTCTAAAATTAAATCTCTTATTCTCACCAAGGCTGCAGTAAAGTAGTAAAATCAGTAATATTGTGAAATAATTACAATTTAAAATGACTGATTTCTATTTTAAAATAGAATTTATTAATAACAACAATAAATTCATTAATAGTAATAGCAATTAAAAGTTATAGCAAAATTGAATTTTAAGCACATGATCCTTAAGAAATAATTTTAATAGGCTGATTTGGTGCTCAAGGACATTCATCATTATTATGAATGTTGAAAACAGTTGCATTTATTGTTTATTTAAAATATTATAATGTTACAAAAGATTTCTATCACAAAAGATTAATTCAATGCATCCTTGCTGAAAATGTCTCGTCTTACTGTCTTGTAAACAAAAATACTTTTAAATAAATTATTAATATTATATTTTAAATACATTTAAAATAAAGGTCCATTACAACGAAAAGGTTTGATTTATAAAAAAAGAAATATAAATATAAAAAGTAAAAATAAATATTTAAAACAAATTCGCTGGTGGAAGAATATATCTGAATGGAGTAACAGAGAGTGTTTCTTACTGTATGACAGTCCTGCGTTGATTCTGCAGGCAGTCCTGCAGTTCTTCCAGAATGCAACTGCATTGAGGAAGCTCTGGAGCGCCCCCGTCCGGGAAGGGGAGGTGGTGCACTCTGAGTCCATTCTGAGAATAAACCTCTAACAGACTCGGCACCCTGTAGCGCACCAGCTCTCCTCTGGTACAGAACACAAACACGTCCTCCACACCCTGATCACGCATCTCCGCTACACACACACAAGATAAATCACAATCAGGCATCAAGCGGTGAACCAAAAAAATTGTACTCAGGAAAAACTAAAATATCCAAACACTGAAATGTATTAATATTACTACAAAGAGGCCCTGCTAAATGCAAAAACATCATGGCATAGACTGAATAGGAAAAATAACCTGGTTTGTTGAAGCCTCTTGAATTTTCTAATAATTCACTGCACAACATTTTTATTCATGCAAATAAACTCATGTCAACAATATGAAATGGAAATAATGGTGGTCTTTTCTCCCTTATTGTGACATATCCAAATGAAACTGCTTCTTGAACAAGAAAAAAAAAGGTAGGACGAGACTCAATTTTGTCCACCAGGAAACTGATTGTCATTTTCTAACTGCTGCGATGTTCATTAAAATTGAATGAGTCTGGAAGGTATTTTTATTTATTTATTTTTGAGGATGAGACGATGCCAAAGAACCTCTCAATTTTTGTATCCGACTAATTTGACTACCTTTAAATAACTGACAAGAATTTGTGCCTAAATACCATGGAATTTGATTGGTAACTGTGTTCTGGCCTCACCTTTAAAAGTTAAAAAGACTTTATTTTGCTATCCTAATTATTCATGATCAAAAAGTTAGTTTAATTTTATTATATGATTTTACCTTGCTCCTTCGCAAACCAATCCGAACAGACCTGTAACCAATCAGTCAAGAACCACTAGTTTAGACCATTACAGTATACGTGTGACAGATAGACTCACCAACATCTTTCTGCAGGTTTCTTCTGATTTCTTTATATCTGCATCCTGAAATGAGCAGTAATTAGGGCTGCATGATTAATAGAAATAAAAGTGACATCATGTTATGGCTTAGTGCGATTATTCATAGTGAACCACGGCACTGTGTCCATTTATGCACAAGTAGCTCAAGACCTAGTGTTTTTAGTTTGGTTTAAATTAGTATTAGTATTGTAATTTTACAGTTGTACTGTAAAATACAATTCTTTTTCTTAAAGGGGTCATATGATGCTATTTTAAAGATCATTATTTTGTGTATTTGGTGTAACAGAATATGTTGACATGCTTTAATGTTTAAAAAACACATTATTTTTCAAATTTTTATAAAGAATATCTCTTTGGATTTGAGACTTTAGTCTTTGCAACTTTACAGATCTTTGTTGTGCACCAAGAGCTTGTAACCCTCCAAAGAGAGAGGAAAAATTGAAATCGCATCATATGACCCCTTTAAAGATTTTTTATTATTATTACAAAGCACAGCAAACCTGGAGCAACATTTTTTATATATAAAAAATTGCAATTTGATTTATTTCTCCAAATTGTGCAGCCCTAGCAGAAATATGTATTAATATTTATGGAATGAGCACACAAAGAGACATTATTCATACCAGGTAAGGAACAAATGCCAAGAGACTGGGAACACTCCACCACTGACAGAGACAACCTGCACAACAAACACACACACGAACCACAAATCACTCAATCTATGAATATTTCTCCAGCTGTTGAGGAAGTATATGTATGTTTTGCTCACCATGAGATCTGAAAAGGTGTAGCTTCCTCTTCACCAAAGTCCTCTTCGTCAGATGAATCAAACTCACTTGTCCTCATTGCCCCAGTCTAGCATACATACACACAAGAGTAATGACACCAAGATCATTAATCAACCCAGACACTGACATATGAGAACTGTAATGTGAAACTGATATCCAAACAGCAGCTTGTTCAGATGGCTTTGCTTATCATGTAGGAGTGGGACTGAGACATTTAGATGATTTCAGTGTAAATTTATGAGAAATAAAAGCATCATATGCTGTGAGTGAGACATTACTAAAGGTTCATATATTCATATTCTCGTTAGCACAACTAATTCTATTTACGCACTCGACACGTCGAAGTTATTCAAAAGAAGCTTTACATTTCTACATGCAAACATGAGATGGTCAGCGACAGAGAGAATCAACAACCGAACTCACCGAGACACACCACTCCACACTGCGCATGCGCGGCTATTTTAAAACATACTTAAAGGACTCGTCCAATCATGTTGAACATGTTTCAAAACCACGCCTCTGTTTGTATAAGACACGCCCTCCCGGCAGTTTCGCTTATTCTGGGGATTAAATATTTATGAGACGTAGGCTCGATTCGTTTTTCAGCTTTTTCGGAGTGGGCTACGGCAATGTGCGTATTTATTCAAAGGTATAAAATCAAACAAATAATATCTGGGTTATTGAATAAAATATTTTGACCAAAGTTAAAATGATCACAAAGCACGTACAGAGTCCCTAATCATCTCAGTGCATTCTAGACCTCTGATATGTGAGTGGAAGTCAAACGGAGCTCTAATCAGCCGAAAAATTGCTCTTTTGAATCACAAAGCGCGTACAGAGTCCCTAATCATCTCAGTGCATTCTAGATATGTGAGTGGAAGTCAAACGGAGCTCTAATCAGCCGAAAAATTGCTCTTTTGCTGACTGCGCAGGAGCGCGTGAATGTTCCCGAGACACCGGACGGCGCGCGCAGTCCGTGTTCTGTTTCTCCTCCCGCAGTCGGACAGACGCAGTGCACGACACCACACAAACCGGGCACCGGGACACAAGAGCGCAGTGATAGACACTGAACTACAAAAACATGAGGTTGTCGCTATGTCAAAGAAATGGAATAACATTTAAACTTAAAAAGAAATCGTGAAGATTTTCTTTCTGGTAAGTGAGCGCGCGCTGTACATACTTTCGTACATTCTTTCATTTCTTACTAGTATCATTATTATTAAAAGTAACTGCCTTAGTTTGATCATCAAGATTTGTGTTGATGAATAGGCTGAAATACTACATTTTTAAAATAACTTTTGTGTCGTTTTCAGGCTGCTACTTACATTTTTGATAGGACACTTAGTTTTACATCTGTAATGTACAACTGTAAACCGTTTTAGGAAAGTAGAATATTATGAAAATATTTTTGGAAAAAATGAAACTAATCATTTTTACATCTTTTTCACTCTCTGCTGTAGGGTGGAGCTCTTTGTTAGGTATCTTTCCCCCCATTTGGGATTCGCTGATAGGGCGACCAGCTCTAGGTAAAAACACAAGCGCGAGCCTTGGTTTCACATTCATCAGAAACAGTCACACAACCCTTTCTGCATTTTTAGATTATCTTTACTAATAACTTGATTATTTATTTGAAGTTTTGTTCTCATGCTATGGGTGATTTCAGGTTTTATTCATGCACTGTAAAAAAAAATTGGCATGAATTTACGGGATTAAAGAGTATTATTTTACAGTAAATTACGGTAGTCAGAAATTTACTGTGAAATCAATGCATGCTGGGTCATTTTCTTACAAATGACTGTGAATGAACAGTAGAATGATGCTAACATCACAGTAATTTACTGCTTTTGTTTTACTGTGAATTCACATTATAAAAGTGTCTTTAACTGTGCCACTGTGAGAAATGTAGTTGTTAACTACTGTAATTGTTTTGAAGTCACCATAATGGTGATTGGTGATCCCATTTGTTTGGGCTCTTTGACCTTTATAGTCATATTCACATTTCTGATCAAGTCATGTCAGAAGTGTGACAAGTGAAAATATTTGTCAAAATGATGACAAGCTAGAATATGAAATAAGCAAACTGCCTGATTTTAACAAAATATTCTTTGCATGAACATGAGGATTTTATTTTAGCATTATTTATGCATGAAGATTAATCAATTACTTTTTTCATATTCATAACTGATTGTGGATGGATCTTTCACAATAGTGAAGCAACTGCTGAGAAACATTTTTGAAATATGTGACATCAATACTTGACACACAAAACAAAACACTTACAACATAAATCAACATTACAAAATAAACAACACAAACTGCTATAAGTAAACCAAAAACAAGTTCAATAGCACAAATAAAACCAACAAGAATTAAAAAAAAAACTCTACAGCATGATCTATTCATTCTGCATTGCATGCTGGGTGCCTTCAGAGTACATCTGCACTGTGGAAACACAGAATGATGCTGTTTGTTTAGAAGAAATTTCTGAGAGTGCAGTTAGATACAAGAGAAGTCCCACTGTGAAAGTAATGCAAATATTAACCTGGAATATACTGTAACTTCACATTAACATTTTTAACAGTGTGTGATGACACACACTTGGATAAGATGATCATGGGTTACTATTCTTGTAGTGATAATCTGTTAAACAAATGGATAAGTAGTATTCTTCTGGTGACTAACCTCTTAAAAAAATATACAATGGATTAGATGATCACAGATCGCTGCTTGTAGTGACTAACTTCTTATGAAACACATCAAATGGATTCGATCTGCTTAGCAAGCATCAGACATAAGAACTAAACTGTTGTGTATCTTACTACACCAACATAAATCTCGGCGGTCATCTGCCAAATAAAGCCTCTCCACAGAGAATGTTTACAAACCTTTGAGACTGTGTGTTAAATGATGTTTGTGTATCCTCACACAGAAAATGAAATCTCATGAGGGAGAACTGGAGAGGGAGATCTCGAAGGTAACAAATACACACTGACTTTCTTCAACAGCTTTGAAAAATAACAAGAAATGTATAGGAGCATTGTAAACATTTATATGTCTGTTAAAAAGACATTTTTGGTTAGTATGTGTAATTACTTGTGATTACTAGGCCTGAAAAAGTCATGGAAACTAATACAAGTCTTAAAATCATGGACATTTCTAGCTATACTCAAAAATATCAAACTGGATAGAAATTGTTCTTTGACAGTGCAATCTGCATAAAATGTGGATGTGTTGTGTTCAGGTTCAGGGCATGGTGTGTGAGTTGCGGGCAGGGTTTTCTCGTGCACTGCTGGAGCTGAATCAGATTCAGCAGGGAGACACTGAGCTGCAGAGCCAGCTGGAGGACACAAGACATGGCTGCAACAAGCGCTCCCTTCACCTAGAGAGTCTGGTGCTGTCCCTCAAGGTGAGATCAGACACCTGTCTTGTAAATCTGTTCTATGGGTGCTTCAAAATCCTCAAACTGATGCTTCCTTGTTTCCTTGCTCCTCCATCCTCAAGCCCGAGATCCGGAAACTAATCAAAGTTAGCCATCTTGAAAGACATCTCAAATCTCTAATTGCACCACGAGGAGGTGAGGAACAAGGAGCTTTAAGTGAGGATACACAGGTGTATCTTTTGCTTAAGTCTTTCTTGTCGAAAAACTTAAATTCTCCTCCCCCAGTTTAAATAAATCCCACGTCTCATACATTTCAACATGGTCTCTTGCTTTATGAATATTTATAATTAGTGTCTTAAATAACTAAACTTTAACAACATAAGGGTAGATCACCCGAGCACATTTGATGACACTTTGAAGTGACGCTTGAGTAATCAAGAATATTCAAATGTACAAGTAAGCTCTCCTTTGATTCCTCCTTCCTCGTTTTCTTGTATCTTTCCCTCTCATCCTAAGGTGGGTGGAGCTAAGACATGAGGAAAGGAAGCGAGTAAAGGAAACGAGGATACGCAAATAAGAAATGAGAAGCACTCCTTATGTGTTTGTCATAGTTATGTTTTCATGTGTGTCTCTTTAGGAGGAGCTGGAGGAGGTACGTTGTCAGTTTCGTCAACTTGGCGAGGCACAAGAAAGAAAGGCACCAGAGAATCCAGGAAGAGAGAAGTAAACACACACACACACACACACACTGACATGCATAAATTTACATTTAAAGTATGACTGAAACTGTGTTACATTGTGTTACAGTGTGAGTGCTGATGTGTGTATGTGTGAATGCAGTAATGGAGTGGATGACCGTAGTGGACAGAGTAATGGTGCTGCAGAGGCTCCTCCCCTTTCATCTGTGGGTGGAGATTTCCTCATACACTGTTACCTGCAGGGATTACAGGTGTGGCAATGGGCCAGACAGAATTCAGGTGAGCTTTAATTTTTTGTGGGTAAAAAAAAAAAAAAAAGATTTTTTAATAAAGGGTTTCAAAGTAAAACAATACAGACTACAAAAACACAAATTTGTGAAAACGGTGAAGTCATGTGCATGCATATTACATGTTCAGTCTACTGGAATGCATATGATTGCAGGCGCGTAGTGTTTCTTTAAAAAGGGACATTGCCAACTACTGGCCTGGCATGCCTAATACAGCATTTTTAGTCGTTTTCACAGATGGGATCGTTTTGACAATGTTGTCATCTGTACACATAACTTTTCAAAAACAGAAAGGAAAAACTTTTCTGTTTTTAGTACAATCATTGTTGTGTAAACATACCCTAAAGTATATATTTTTAAATATATGTTAAAGCTACACTATGTAACTTTTTCTGCTCAAAATTAACAAAATGTTCATAATAAAAGAGAACAACCATCCTCCAAACTGTGTTTTGTCCTTAAAGGTCTCATATTGTCAAAACTGAAATTTCCTGGCTTTTTTCATGATTACTGAGGTCTAGGGGCTATTTAACTACCATATAAGTTTCAAAACAGTCAGTCCACAGTAAAATTCACACAGCCTGCTTAAAGTGCTAGCTATTTTTCACGAACTGTTGTGACTTCCGTAAAAAGTTGATGTCAGAACTACACAGTCACTGCCTTCAGTCACCACCCCGAGCACCGCCCACAGTCCCACTCTCCTTTTGCCAAACACCCAGACAACATCGCGTCCATGCTTTTGCCGAGCATGGACAACACGGAAACATGTCGAAAAGGTTAACTTTAACCACGAAACCAGATTGGCCGACCTGTAACGTACACTCTCACTCAAAGGATGGACGATCTGACAAGATTGTTACTATGAGGTGGACCACATCTAACCTGTATAGTAAAGACAAACTCACCGTGTCTATCTAGTCATGATGAAGATGTATATATATTTCAATTTCAGCAAACAACTATTTTTACAGCTACACTATTGTTCCAGCCACAATTAATCACAACAATGTATATACAATTACAAATGATTATATATAAATCATCAGTTTGTTGTTTTACACACATGCACACAGACATTATTTCATACACGACATAGTCGTGAGATGCAAGAAACATAGACATATGGCAAGAAATCTGTAGACGCGCCCATAACAACAAAAGACAATACTTTATTGAACCTTTTCTGATAAGAAGTGTGCGCTGCAAACATGAGCAATAGTGTGTAGGCATTGTACATAATCGACCCTACAGAAAGTCAAAGCAATGCAAATATGCATATACATATATTAAAGGGGTCATATGATTTTGTATATGTTATTTTGTGTATTTGGTGCAATGAAATGTGTTTATGCAGTTTAAGGTTAAAAAAACACATTATTTTCCACATACTGTACATTATTGTTTCTCCTCTATGCCCCGCCTTTCTGAAACGCGTTGATTTTTACAAAGCTCATCGGTCTGAAAAGCGAGGTGTGCTCTGATTGTCTAGCTATTCAGTGCGTTGTGATTGGCCGAATACCTCAAGCGTGTGACAGAAATGTTACTCCCCTTACCATACTGTGATGCAGTGTCCCGGCGCGACGAGACAAAAACAATAAAACCCATTATAAACGAGGCATTTGTTGCATCCAGTGGGGACATAATTACGTATTATAACGACTTGTACTGTCTTTTTACATGTTGCCTTGCATCACGCCGCGTAAACATAAAACCATGTCTGCATTTACTGTTCTGGGACAGTGTTGTAAATACAACTTAAGTCAGTAAGAAAACCAAAACCACAGAAAACCACTGATTTCTAGTCGTGTCCTCTTTTGGAAGGCCAAACTTCCAAAGAAACACACGGCGTCTTCACAACATGGCGACACTAATGTTACGCCTTCTTTCTTTGCGTGAACATTTGGGCGGCGTTATGCAAATCTTCCCACATCGTGACGTAGACATGTGGGGGCATGTTTAAACGAGACGTTTTAGGGGGGCGTGGCCGAGTCTTAACTTTTATAAAGAATATCTCTTTGGTTTTGAGACTTTAGTCTTTGCAACTTTAGGGATCTTATCTATTCACGAACAGCTTGTAACACTCCAAAGAGAAAGGAAAACTTGAAATCGCATCATATGACCCCTTTAAGGACTGTAGAGAGCATGTCAATAGGAAAATAAAGCAAAAACTCAGACATTTTAGGCAATTTAAAAAGAGGATGTATGGTCACCCTACTTAGTAATGTCAGCATTGCCAAACGTTTGCACCTCAAGCCATCAGAATCATCCTCACAAAATAGCGGTGCCCAAGCACAACATGCGTAATTACTAAAACAGTGTTTCTCCTGACGTAACTTGTATTTTATGCTACAGCTGCTATAGAGGGCCAAAAGTTACATAGTGTAGCTTTAATATATTGAAAGAAAATGTTACGTAATACATAATATGTGGCTGAAATGATATTAAAAATGCTTAAACAGTGCAATCACAGTACAGTCAATTTTGTTTACTGTTTCAGGTGAAGATTCTCTTTCCTGCCATGTAACACACAGCTGCCTACGGCGGGGTAAATAATCTGTTCCCCAAACCTTTTAACGGCTTAGCATTCACATGTGGATCCTCATGTCTCTCTGTCTCTTTGTGTCAGGCAGGAGGCGGGGTGTGGTGGAGATGCTGTTACAGTCTGAACGCGATTATGTGTCTAGTTTGAATCAGCTCTATGAGAAATACAAATCTGCTGAGCAAAAGTAGAGAACTATAATCATTATCACCGTTTCATGTCATCTCTTTATCACACACTATAACAAGTGTATTTGTGTGTTTGTGAGACAGTGTGGCGCTTGTAAAGCATATCGATCAGATGCTACAGCACCACCTGCTGTTCCGTAACACCCTAGAAGAACGACTGACCACCGATGAGAGAAGCTGTGCTGCCGGGGATGCTTTCCTCAACCTTACTGGACAGAACAATGTAATGCCATTGACTACTAAAATAATCATATGTAGTCCCGTTTTAAATTGATCAAAAGTGACAGTAAAGTCTTTTACATTGTTACAAAAAAAGCTAATATAGAATGCTGTTTTTGAACTTTCTATTCATCAAACAATCCTAAATTAATATCACATTTTCCCAAAAATGTGAAGCAGCACAAGTGTTTTCAACATTGATAATAATGAATGTTTCTTGAGCAGCAAATCAACACATTAGAATGATTTCTGAAGTGACACTGAAGACTGGAGTAATGATGCTCAAAATTCAGCTTTGCAACATTTAAATGCAGCTACTTTCATAATTGGATACAAATATATTATTATTGTTGAACACACTTAGAATAAATCCAAGAAAAAAATTGTATTTATATATTTAATTTTGATTACTAGACCTGGAAATGAATATACGTCTTAAAATCAAGGGCATTTCTAGTTATACTTAGTTCTAAAATATTTAATTTGCTTTCTTTTCTTTTTTTTACAGTAAATTGCTGTTGAAATTCTTCTTTGACTGTGCAATCGGCATAAAAGTGTTTTCAAAATTAAATAATTTATAAAGAATTCATAATTGAATAATTACATTTGAAAAAAGATTGTAGTTTTAAGTCATTTCTTTTACAGCTGATTTAATATATGAAAAAAATGCAGCTGTATTTTAAAAATTTGGAGCAACTAACAACTCTAAATGTATTAATGTACTGAACAAAATCAATTTGAGCATGCAAGTACAATTTATTTGTATTGGAAAGATAAATGGATGAATTATTTAATTTTCAAACAACATGTCATTTTTATAATATCAGAGAATAAGCATGTCTTAAAATATATAGCTGCTTTTAGTTTTTTTTTTAATGAAACACATGGATGAATCATTCACAGTAAGATCAGTAAGATGCATCTAAAAAAAAATAATACATTTTCATTTCATGTTGACTTTAAAAGTCCCTCATATAAACTACGTTTGTAAACAGCAGTCAAATTCAATGTAATTAGAATTTTTTTCTTACCTATAGTAAACAATAATGTCTCCCCTCAGAAATGGCCGTAAGCATATATGTGATCTGACCCCTGGTGGCTGGACTGCAGAGTACATGTGGAATGGCAGCGCAGGGAAGAGCCCCATCTGCGCACCCTTCGCTCGTCATCCTAGAGAAGCCGGCCGCTTTCCGAATCCTGTGCCACCTGTAGGTGTCGAGGGAAACCTCACTGCTGCTGCCAAGAGTCAGAGCTCCTCGGCTGGTCTGGCCGTGCGTGTGTGTGGGTCTCCAGGGCTCGACGGACGCATATACACATCTGACCAGTACCCTCTGTCACATCGCCTCGATGATGGGGACACAGAATGCGACGTGGCTGATGCATCCGTTTTTGACTTCTCTTCTGTAACGACCTGTAGCCCAGATGAAACTCTGAATCAGCTCAGGGGAGCGGAAGCAGGTGATGATGAGGATGATGATGAAGAGGACAGTGAGGTTCCAGTTCTCCTCAAACCTTCATACACTCACAATGCTTCAGCCATGCAGGCAGGGGGAAGCTTATGTATGCAATGGCAGATTCCCAGACGGGCCCCTATTCCTGCTGAGGTTTGGATTGGGGCGCAAGGAAAAACACGTGCCCCAAAACCACACAGAATGCCCACCAGTGCCTTCCGGCCGATTTGGGACCCGACTTATTCACAGGTTTGTGACATCACACAAAAATTAGCACAAGCCGACTGCATCCTACAATTTTGAATCACTATTTTGTCCCACCCTCAGATTCCAGATTTTCAGATAGTTGTATCTCGACCAAATATGGTCTTATCTTAAACCATACATCAATAGAAAGCTTATTTATTCAGCTTTCAGATGATGTATAAATCTCAATTTAAAAATAATTAACCCTTATGACTGGTTTTGTGGTCGAGGGTCACATATAGTACATGTATATTATTAATGTAATCTGGACATACTACATTCATCATGTTGTCATTGTCATGTGACCTACCTGAATCAGTTTCACAAATCCTCTCCCGTGGCCTCATGGGATAGTAATGTGTCCATTGGATGTCACTTCAGAATCATTCCAGTTGTAGCAAGACATCCAGGAACTTTTCACCTACTGTTTTATGAATACTATGAAGTCAGACATACTACTCTTTTCACATACTGTTTTTTTACCTACTATATAGTGGATAAGTATGTGAAATGACTGGAAATATCAATTGAACCATTACTAACAAAAACACTCACCTTCTCTTTCAGGGTGATGCGACTCCTGCAAAAGAGAACGCTGTGTCTTTCAGCTCAACCAATCAGATCATTAATCAGCAGCAAGAGACTGACCAATCACGGTAAGGGGCATACGGTAGCATTCAGAATAGCATTCTACTTGGATGACCTGCCAAAATGTGCATTATACAACAGAACATTTAATAATCTGTTCAATTTGAACTAAAGGCCATTTATTTTGCATTTGCCACTTAATTCTGGATGCTGGTGCCATCCATTTATGTAAAATACTTAAAATCACCATGAAATAAAACTGTACAATTCTTATTTTCTTAATGAAATATTAAGTGATTAAGTGACGTGACATGTGGCCAAGTATGGTGACCCATACTCGGAATTAGTGCTCTGCATTTATCCCATCCAAAGTGCACACACATACCGTGAACACACAAACACGGTAGCAGAAAAATATTGCAATGTTTATTATTTTTCTATGCACATAATTAAATAAAAAATGTATGTGCCCTCTTAATCTTTAATAAAAAATGTCCCTGGCAACAACATTGTCTCCCTGCACAAAGGCGAGATAATAAATCCTTCCCTTGAGCAACATGTCAATCACAGAGATCACAGCAATTAGCAAACCTCAATGATCCCATCAATTTCCAATGGACAAAATCCCTCGTTTCTTGTTTGACAAGCCACTTCACTCATACATCAAAATAAGAAAGAAAAGACGTTCACTATGTCATGCTGACTTTAAATCAATTAACTACAAATCTAATAAAAAATAATGCACAAGATACTGCATGTAACGATAAAGTTCTGAAGTACATTTAAAGGCTTAGAATTCTCTACTATTATCCTTTTTTAGTGTAACTTCAGTTTCAGTTTAGTTTAGGGTGTTTACTTCATTTTAGCTACATATTCAACAGCACTTACCTCTGAGCCTGCAAATACATCCGAGATATCTGCGGAGCCAGTAGTATGCCATTCCAAAAGATTTCTGAAATCAAATAAAAATGTCAATAAAATTATGTGCAGTTATCTCTATGCTAAACTTAAAATATTGTGATGCCAGTTAGTAGTAATGTGTGTGTATATGTTGTTTTAGATCTGCATATAGAGGAACTGGAGTCCAGCGGGCTGAAGCAGTGTGGCATGACAGTGAGGACAGTGAAGGACCCTGCAGTACAGTCTGACACACTCCTATGCCAGCAAACAATTAATATTACGCACTGGTGCAACTAATCATACACAGGGAACTTCTCTGCTTCATCCAATTAAATGACTGGAATCGTTTTTTTTTTTAAATCTGAGATTACAAATGATGACTTATTCTCACTGTGTATTGACATGAAGCACCAGCACCCTCAGCACAGCTAAATTCAACAAAAGTCTCCCAGCATGATTTGATCTGTCAGAGAGAAATAAACACTTTGATGTAACAGAATGCACATAAACAGAGGAATAAAAACGTTCAGTAGAAAATAAGACTGCGAGTTTATTAATGAGTCTCATGGAGAACATGGTACAAAAGCAGTTACAGGCTTTGAATGCACACGCACAGACACACACACACACACACACACACACACACACACACAAACAGTGAGTTTTTAGGAATTACTAACACTTCAAATCAACTGACCAATCATCTCTGTGGGAGTGGCCAGCATGAGATTCTACACATACAGGATGTGACATCACTACAAAACACTGCAGTCCCTCTATGGCTGATCGCCTCGGAGACCACTTCCGTGGTCGATTGGATAGGAATTGCTCTGGTGATGAAGCCCTTCCTGTATGGACCTTGTTTGGTTGATGGAGCGGACCTGAATGAGAGCAGGAGGCGTGATTTACAATAGAATACAATACAACATTCTGACCGTAGCGTGGTGTCTGAAAGTTCATGAGTTTTGGGAAACTGCCCGATGGTTGTCCTGACCAGCCCAGAGGACGGGGGTTAGCAGGACAGAGTCATAAGGTCACAGGATTGTGAGTTTGAGTCCTCTGCTTCTCTGTAACAGTACTGCCCTAAAGTGCAAAAAAGGCTCACCGCACACTATTAAGACACACAAACTAGACACTGGTCCACACCAAACACTCTACAACAGTGTGTGAATCCGGTGGGTCTCAGACTGAGATTGTCAGTAGATACATCAGCATCTGGGCCGCCACGGCGCTGAGGTGAGGGCAGATATGTCACTCTGTACAGAATACTTGGGAGCACAAATGGACGTGTTGTCTAGACATTTGTTCTAAGCATGGTCAAGGCGAATGCTTTCAGACACTTAATTTTTGTTCAGTACTGATATTGAAGGCACATTAAGAGTCTGGTGCAGAAATCACGGGTCGTAAGCATCGGAAGAGGGGTGGGGCTTGTGATGAATCAACGAATAGATGAGTATGCCTTTGAGGGGAGGGGTTAAGACATCATATTGGCTTTAAATAGTGTAAGGAAAAAGCTCTCATCAAAACTTCAAGAGTTCACCTGAAGGGTACAATCTCTGGTCAAGGTCACGGCGATGAGTTAAAGGCAACCAAAGAGAAGCGTGCTGAGGGTGTTTGGGTTGAACCCTGGTTGACCTTTGAACTGCAACCAAATAAACATCCTCAACAGAGTCTGACGGTGGTGAAAGGCCTCAGAGCAGCATTTCCATCAGTGAATCTGCTGTCGATGAGCACATGACCTTGCGTAGTTCTGCATGCTGAACGTCACGTGACGGATGTGAAAAATGAGGGATAATAACATTCCTCAAGAGCTATGAGCGTCTTCAGGTTTTTATTAGCATCAGATTGTCTGGTTCCAGGTTAAAAGTTGTTAAAACACATACACACACACACACACTATATTTTAGGGTGTGATGCTCTTATTCGTTGCTGTCCCTGGTGTCAACTAGAGAAAAAGTGTGTATGGATGGCTGTGAGAGAGTGTGTGTGGATTTAGAGAGTTCTCTTTTGTAAGTCTTAGGTGGCAGTTTTGGCAGCGCAGGGGTGGAGTTGTGCCGAGGTGGTATAGGAGGGGCTGGAGTGGGCGGGGGCAGGTGGACCAGCATGGGTTGACTGACGCTGTGCGTGCAGGGGCGCCGAGGCACGCGTGGAGAAGGCGTGCCGGGAGGCGGAGCACGTGGTGAGGGAGTCCCAGGAGGGGTGTTGGAATGAGCGTCTTCAGGTTTTTATTAGCATCAGATTGTCTGGTTCCAGGTTAAAAGTTGTTAAAACACATACACACACACACACTATATTTTAGGGTGTGATGCTCTTATTCGTTGCTGTCCCTGGTGTCAACTAGAGAAAAAGTGTGTATGGATGGCTGTGAGAGAGTGTGTGTGGATTTAGAGAGTTCTCTTTTGTAAGTCTTAGGTGGCAGTTTTGGCAGCGTAGGGGTGGAGTTGTGCCGAGGTGGTATAGGAGGGGCTGGAGTGGGCGGGGGCAGGTGGACCAGCATGGGTTGACTGACGCTGTGCGTGCAGGGGCGCCGAGGCACGCGTGGAGAAGGCGTGCCGGGAGGCGGAGCACGTGGTGAGGGAGTCCCAGGAGGGGTGTTGGGAGTGCTAGGCGAGCTGGTGAAGTCCCAGAGGAAACGGCCTCCTGGAGATGGCTGCATGTTCACTGGGTAGTTGATGAAGATCTCCGGTGGTCGTTGCGGAATTGGCGGAGGTGTTTCTGGCAGGGGATCGCGGGGCGGAGGGGGTGGAGGGCTCGGCAGCGGCCCATCTGTTGGCCCATTGATCACTGGAACACGTGGTTGCAGGCGAGGAGGTGGCGGCTGTCGTGGTGGAATGGCGGGAGGACTTTCAGACCTGAAACTTAACTTAAGACAGGACAGAATACACTCATGTAAATGTGACAGCACAACATGATGCAATGATGAAAGCCTGTGAAACTGACTAAATATTATCTTAGTAAAGCAAGAGGACAAATTCATTTTTTAAGTAATGAATTATAAAACAAAATACAACTAAATAAAAGCATTTTCACAAGTCTCACAAATGCTCAAAGTAATGTGCTTTTTTTTAAATCTTTTTTTACCTTATAGGTCTACATTTTTTAAATAGGGAAAGTTGTAATTTAAGCTTGAAATGAATGAAGAAAGCATCTAATCCTACACAAATTAAGCCAATTAATATGATATTCTTTTGGTTTCTATATCCTATATTTGAAAAAAATGCAAATTAATATACAGGTATCGTTAAGTACCAAAAATGAAAGCATTCTGGAAAGTGGTATAGGAAAACCTACAAAAAGGAATGATTAAAAAAGATTCCATTTTGTAGTAAAATATTTTGTTAAAATATGCTTGTAGCCATGTTGTCAACTCTTTAAATCATGAGTATTATGTATAGTTTCAAAGAAATGCAAAAAGGTGGGCACAACCAAAAAGACCCAAAAAATTGGGTTCATGTGCAGGACAGAAAATGATACATATAATAAACAAATACAATGTCAGCGCATTGTAAATTATAGCTCCAAAAAAAAAATTTTTCCCAATGGAATTTCTTTTTTTGTTTGTTTTTGGAGTTTTCATTTTTCAGTGTGTGGACATTATAGCATGTTTCAAAGTAACTTCCTCAACACTGTATGCAAGTCACCTTGGTCTCTGAAGAGGTATCTTTCCTGCGGGGAGGTAATGGAGGGGGTTTAAGCAGCTCATCCCCAATCAAATGGTGTAAACTGCCACACGACAAAGACTGAGACTCTGACAAAGAGAGAAAACACAGTCTCACAGTCCGTCACATAAAGCAGGAGAGCTCTGCTTTGGAAAAATGATGACTTCACACTTACTGGACTGAGCAGGGCTCCAGACAAAAAAATTGAGTAAGGAGCCATTGGCTCCTATATGAAAAAAACATAGGCGTTTATGTCTCATCTTTTCTTGACTTTATCAGCATTTTAATCCATCTTGTAGATGACCTGGGAACTAAGGTTCACTTAAAGTGGGAACTAAATGTATTTTCCAACTTGAAATATATAGTCACGCATTGTTTATTACACAGAGTCTGTACCAATATCACGGACCATAAGCATCACTTGGCCACTGAGTGTAGTTTGGGCTCCTCCTCAATGCATCCTGTAAATGCTGTCATACACTCTTAAAAATAAAGGTGCTTCACGATGCCATAGAAGAACCTTTTTGTCTAAATGGTTTCATAAAGAACCTTTAATATTATAAAAAGTTGAGAAAGAGATGGTTCTTTATAGAACCTCTGACTGAATGGTTCTTTGTGGAACCAAAAATGGTTCTGTGAAGAACTTTGAAGCACCTTTATTTTTAAGAGTGTATATGTCATTCACACTTTCAGTCTGATTTTCTTCATTAGTAAAATGCAATTTTATAGGAGTTGAATCATACAACATGTTAAGTAAAAATATGAAAATGCAATAGCGCATAAATATAGCAAAATGCTCGTTTATAGTTATTTTTCTAGCTGACTGATGAGCTTATGGACACCGAATGGTTATTCTGAGGTAAATGTATATTACGTTGCAATGTTTACAAGCTTTACACGTTTTCTGCAGTTTGAAACACTGAATGAGCTTTTACATGAGACATTTCAGTAAGTTGTACTGTAGGCTCTCTTATAAAAAAAAGCCTATTTTTTAATGTTAATTCATGTTCATTATGTACTATAGTATTAAAGAGAAAGATATAATGGGTTCACTTGCCGCTTGAACTGAGACGCTAAAGAAATCGCGCCTGCCGCATTAAAAATTCGTTATGAATTTTGAATAATTTCAAAGCTGATACTTTGCTTATTAAAAAGTAACAAAACTTTTTGCGATTACCGGACGGCATATGAAATTCACGCATTAACAGAACACAGGACAGACTAAGATCTTGATAAGAAGAAGCCATATTATTAATGATTATAAACGAGAATTGTTAACGATATTGCCAATATCCATACAGCTGACAGCTTTACCCGTTGTAGTTTGTTCAAGATGTGCACGAAATAGACACTGCTTTTCTGCACTTTCACTTCGCACGCACGTCTCTGTCATTTCGATCTCGCGCTGCACAACTGAGCTGCGTTTATCAGACTGTGTGCGGCAGAGATGAGGACTGTTTGAAACTCTTTTTTTCCACTAAAACTTTGATGCGCATCGTCTCAGTTTAATACGCGAACATAACAAAAGATGTGATCGCAAAACAATCAGGAAAAAAGGCATTACATGCAAATTTTTAAGTTAAAATATGTAAATACATAGGGCCTAGTGACCTCAGCAAAATCTTCACTCGCAATTTAATATTTTTGGTCGCAAATGCGACCGTTTTAGTCGCAGTTTGGAGCCCTGCTGAGGCAGCAAAACTGGGGCAAATATGCTGTTGTTACCTGCAGAAAAACAAACAAAATTACATTTAAGCATGTCTAGAGAAAAAATTATGCACAAGTTTACTAGCTGATCCTTAACCATTGAGTTACCGCCACTCCCCTCTCACCAAAGGAGCTGCTCAGGTCGTGCTCCATGAACACGGAGTTGAGGTCAGAGCTGGCAGACTGTGGAGGTGTGGGTGTGTTTGGAGAGGTTGGGAGAGAAGGGGGGATCTCAGGTTCTGTTTCTGCAATGCTCCTGAAAGTGATTTTGTGAGGTGGTTCTCGTTCTAACGGCACTGGGTGACCTTTCAGCGTCCCTCCTCCTCCTGATGCTTGCCGCACTGGTCGAACGCCAGGAGACTTCAGAGAATACGTAGTCTTTCTGGGCTAAAGGACACAACACGCTCAGTTGTAAAACCAACATACTGTTATAAACTTAAACCACCTCACTTTACTCATCAATAGGGGTGTAAATCGGATGGTTCATCACGATACGATATCGATTCTCATACCCAGTGATACGATATTTGCCGATACCTCAAAAAATTCTACGATACGATTACGATTCGATTCAGGAGTATATCGATTAATATATCGATATTATATACCTATTTTAAACAACCATATACATTTTTATTAACTCACAAATGCAACCAAAATATATAACATGAAAATTTATCTGAAATTTTCACATCCTGTTCCACAATTGGGACATTCACAACAAAAAAATTGGCCTACACTTTTTTTTAAATAATAAAGAAAATAAACAATTGGAAAAACAATTCTGGCTGCTACTATGGGCTCAGTGCAAAAAATCTTTTCTACAGATAACCAAATTACAAGCAATAGCAGAAAATAAATATAAAGACACAAGTTCTATAAACAGTGCTTCTCAGGTTTTTCAGCTCAGTCTAAAATCAATGTTCAGGTACGCTACAGAAATGTAATAATCAAAAGTAAAATAAGTGCACAGTCTTCAATGTATAAATTAAATATAGATTAATCATTTTTGATGTTACAAAGGTTATTTAGTCAGGAGCAGTGAGCACTTGTATTTTTCTTTGACAGCATTAGATTTATTATTAGTTTGCTTTCACTTTAAGAACGAAAGCACGGATTTAACTGATACACATGCCTTTTCTTTCTCAACTGTATACGTTAGACATATGCCTAACCGACTGCGTTTACTAGGATATTCGCCAAAACGCGCATTTTGAAGTAATTTTGTCTGTATTTATTCATCCATGCACAAAAAAGCGGAAGAGAGCTCAATTTAGTATCCGCGCGGTGTAGACGCAGCTGTCTGTGTGCGCAGTAAACTCCTCGCACAGCGCTCGACTTTTCCGCAAACAACCCCGAGCGTCTTTTACGCTCACCTTGTGCTTTCGGACAGTGCTTATATCGAGTCCTGATACGTGAGTTTGAACGAGAATGCACGCGATGGCGGTAATGCTTAAACGGACATTATCTGAAAATGTGGACCGTGCCAAAATAAAGGGGCCTATTTATACTACAGATATTGATATTTTACGCGTGGCATCGATGCATCGTATCATCAGACATCGTATCGATCCATATCGATGAATCGTTACACCCCTACTCATCAACACAGTGAAAACACAACACAACACATGATCTCTCCATTATATTCATCTCAAGAGATTAATCTCTTGAAGAATTCCTTCTGTAATAGGGATGTGCTAATCTACAGATTTTCAAAAATTAGTCAGTTGTCGTCTAAATGATAAGCATCAACATGAACAGTATACATAGAAAATAGGTTTAGAAAATATTTCACACAAAAATTATTTCCAACAAATGTCCAGTCGATCAGTGAGATTTTTTTGTTTATATTAATATTACTACTATTCTTACTATTTTTTATTAATTTAATTGTTTAATAATTACAGGCTAAAATGTATTAATTTAAGCCAAAATGTCAAAAATAAATGCATAAATAAATAAACCAACCTCACCAAATAAACTATAAACTTAAAAAAACTACAACAACAACATTGCTGCCAAATAAATAAATTCGTTTTTTAGTATTATTTAAAAATTAAAAATGATACATTTAGACATATATATTTATATATAGACAGTGTTTGTAACAAAAAACTCACAAATCTAGGTGGCTGTTTGCAGTTCCGTGGTTCGATCTCTAGAGACTTGTTGAACAGGTAGTCAGAAAACTCCTTCTCGCTCATGTTTCCCATTGGATTCAGATTCTCAAAAAACCTCTACAAGACAAACAATCTCTTAAACACATAAGAACTAGATGGAGGAAGAGGAAACAGATGAGAGTGAGTGATGAACATATAAACCTTTATATCGTGTTCTACTTTGAGGCAGTAGGGTTGGTTCTGGTACTGCTGGATTTCTCCAGTGATTTCTGCTACTTTGCGTCTTTTGCTAAAGTTGATCAGTTCTTTTCCATCACGTTTTAGAAAATCTGGATTTCCCTCTTCAGTCTTCAGAATGTTAGTCAGGTAGATACCTGAATACACAGAGCAAACAGACAGGAAACATCACATATGCGCACACACACGCACACAACACACACACAATACTGTTCAAAATGTTAGGGTCAGTAAGATTTTTTTTATTTGAAAGAAATTAATACATTTATTTAGCAAGGACAGATTAAACTGATCAAAATAGATGGTAAAGACATTCATAATGTTACAAAAGATTTATATTTGAAATAAATGCTGTTCTTTAGAACTTTCTATTCATCCAAGAATTTAAATTCCACAAAAATATCAAGCAATACAACTTTTTCGAAGACTGGAGTAATGGCTGCTGAAAATTCAGCTTTGCCATCACAAGAATAAAGGTAACACTTTACAGTAAGGTTCCATTAGTTACTGTATTAACTAACATAAACAAACAATGAACAATACATTAATTGCAGTATTAATTAATCTTTGTTAATGTTAGTTAATGAAAATACAGTTGTTCACAGTTAGTTCATGTTATTTCACAGTGCATTAAATAATGTTAACAAGCACAACTTTTAACAAATGCTGTAGAAGCAGTGTTTCCCACAGGATTTTGTGAGACTGTGGTGGGTGGTCCTCGATCCCTCTAGGGGGGTCTGGGGGCATGCTCCCCGTAAGAAAATGTTGTACGTTTTAAAGTTAAATTCATAAATCTGGTGCACTTTGAGAGTTCAAAATTAAGAGCTCCAACACAGGTTCAGTTTGCAAAGTAAAAGAAAAAAGCTGGTGAATGTACTTGTTCTTGAAATTTAAAGGAGACTCAACCCTCTTTTTAGTTGTGATATAGTGTCTCAGTCTCATTGGTGAATTTGGAAGCCAAGCAAATTAAAATAAAACAATAATAATAATAATACATTTATATTATTATTCCTCTGACAGTTATAGCCATACATTGTAAAACAATTGCACTGTGAAATAAATGAAAACATTTTTTTTTCAGGTATATAATTTTACCTTACTCTACTGTAGGGAAATTGCAATAATTTTGTCCTCATTTCTACACTTGCAAGCAGGGCCTAAAACTAACTTTCACATCTGCCAGTGGCCATAAATTTTTTTCCTTGCCATTAAACTGTTTTTGCAAAAAAACGGGCAGTTGCTACTACTACAACAACTAAACATATTTAATAAAAAAAGCCATTTGAAATTAGAACCAACCACTGCATTTTAAATCACGACACAAACAAAGATACAAAGATAAAACCTGCATGAAACAAAAACAGACAGGCTGAATGAGAACGCAAATTCACTCTCTGACAGCAGGTGGTGGTTATGGATCAGCAATGATAAGAGGGGAAAAAATGCCATCGAAACTTTTGTGAAGTCAGTTCCCTTCAGAAATACATTCATATAAACCCCAACCCCAATATTTATATTTTTCTTCCGAACAGTGAGCTTGCTGTACCTGTACAGT
>NW_015505645.1:586110-622461 GCF_001515645.1 Sinocyclocheilus grahami
AAATTTATTCAGACACCTTCAACATTTCTCACATTATCACAGTTTATTTGCTATAGTTTAGAAAATGGTAATAAAATATGACAAGAACTCAAGAGTTAAACTGTGTCAGAACAAATTCAGCTTGATAATGTTACATAACTTTGCTAGAAAGGTATGTAATGGATTACAATCAACCAAAAATTATTCAGACAGCTGTTAGTATGACAGTATTTACACAACCATCAATAGTTCGTAGGGCAACCCTTAGCCTTAATGACAGCCTGTAGTCTCCTGGGCATGCTGTCACCCAGCTTCATGCAAACCTCAACTTCAATGTTTTTTCCCAGACTCAGTCTGAATAATTTTTGGTCCCAAATTTTTTATCAGTTTTACTGGTAGTCCACCGTATGAAGAATTTTTGGGTATAATTTATCACAGTTTACTTTATTTTGCTATCCTCACTTACATAAATGAACTATAGTGTCCTGCACCCTCTTAAAAAAATACAAATAAAAATAAAAATTATATCTGGTCTCTGAATAATCTTTGGTTTGACTGTATATCCTTTGGTTATTTTCACACTTAATTATGCCCATTAAAATGTATTTTACAAATTTTTGTTACTTTCACTGTTCATTTTTTTGCTCTATGGTACATCATCTTTAATTTAATAGCATTAGAGCTGCTCCATTGCAGCGGCTTAGTACTGTAATCACGCGCTTTGCTGTAATAATGCAGGGAACCACTCCGCAACGCGTGCACATATTTGTACTGGTGCAGAATGAGAGGGAAAAGTACAGCCTAGCGCATTTCACACAAGCTAGATTCACTTTCGCCTGAAAGTCGTGTATGCCTAAGATTGTAAATGAATGATGTTTATAATGAATGCCCCTATAAACGGTCTTATGTTTACGATTTAGTTTTAATCCAAATGACGCGTGTGTTAAGTGAGTGGACATCAAAGATCACACAACAGAATTGCGCTCTCTCTCTCTCTCTACCGTTATCTCCCTACCGTTAAGTAACTTGTGCAATGTTTTACTTACTTGTTTATGACATATCCGACCAAACTACAAACTTTCCAGTGATGTCTGTGAGAAAGATATATTCACTCGACAAGCTCGCCAGAATTGCGCTCTCTCTCTCTCTCTACCGTTAAGTAACTTGTGCATTGTTTTACTTACATGTTTATGTCAAGTGAGAAAGGTATAGGCTATTCACTCGACAAGCTCGCGCATCTGTGCTGCCGCGCGCTCAATCCACTCACACGTGCTCAATTTGCTTATCAGCTCGCACACATCAGCTATACAGGCGTTAATACTGAATGTTTAACATTATATTCATTGCATACATATACTTCGTATACATCCTTAATCTCTAATAACTCAATTCTGCTGTCTGTTGTTCTGTTGTCAGTGTTTCTTTGTCTGAATATGGCACTTATCACATGCTGTGTGGTATCGGCGTTTGGTATCGGAGCATTTTAACGAGTATGAGTACAGAAGCTCAGTATCGGGGCCCGATACCGATACTGCATTCCTATGTGAAACACAACGTTAAAGAACTTTTATGTTATAAGTATAAATATATATTCGCTTTATTATGAAACTGTGGCAGGCCACCACAGTCTAGATAATGAATGGGAAACATTGAGAAGTATTGTTCATTCTTAGTTCTTCTTAACTAAAGTAGTTAACTAATGATCCTTATTGTAAAGTGTTACCGGAATAAATTACATTTCAAAATATATAACAACAGACAAGTTATTTTAAATTGTAATACTATTTCACAACATTAATATTTTTTGACAAAATAAATGCAATGCAAAATAAATGCAGCCTTAGTGAGCAAGACTTATTCTAAAACATTAAATAATCCTTACCACCTCAAACTTTGTAAATATATGCTAGTTTGTTACAAAGCAGCTCTTTCTCTTACCAAAGAAAGGTACGCAAGGCGGGTTGATGGATTTGAGCTTGGCGAGGTATTTCTTAAAATGATCTTGACTGAGTTCAACAGCTTCCTCTAGAATCCTCCTTTTCCTCTCAGGCACGGCCTACATATACACAACAAAACCACATATTCCATTATTATCGGACAATTACTATTCTGATTCACACTGTGAGTGCATAATGAATGAACAGGTCACCTCAAACGTGTGGTCGAGACGATACACCGGTACTGAGTTAATGGCGCTTACAATCTCCAAAACTCCATTAAAGTTATTGAGCTCTTGAAACACCTGCAGGATCTCAATAATACGAGAGAATACAGCAACCCTCTCGTCCACATTTTCAGCCTCTACTACACACCTGAGTGACAGAGAGAGAAACAAAGAATTTACTTACATAATTTATAACATCAAGATTGGAGATTATGTTTTTCTGCAATATAAAATGTGTTGTACTGTTTGTAGAGATGATGCAGTTGGCTATGAGCTAGTTACTCACTTTTCAAACCACAGTGTGAGGTTGGTTGTGTGTCTAATCATCCTTAGCAAATTGGGAGAATTCTTCTCTTTATCTTCCTTTGTCCAAACGCTTCCTACCAGCTCAGATGGACGAACGGCTCTATGTACACAAATGTACAATAGTCAGTCAATGTATGTTATCCTAACATATGCTTATAGTTCTGATTGGCTTACCTGTACAGATCAGACTCTAGAAGTGTTAACTGACGAGCAATTTCTATTGGATGAAGGGTCATGAGATCAAAGGTGTCAATGCTCCCGGGGCGGCTGATGTGCCATTCAATAGGAGGAGGTGGGCTCTCAAAGGTGATGTTGTGACTGATGCCATTAGATTGAGTTTGTTTCTTCCGTCTCATGATCTTGATGATAGACTCCACCCACTTGCGCATCGATTTACCTGAAAAACAGAATATTAGACACCAGTCTCTAAATGTGTGTTTGTCTCATTGAGTATGTGTATATGTAAGATCTACATGCTCATACATCATGAATGCACATTCAGAAATGTTAGAGTGTGTGTACGTACCTCTAAGTTGTGTGGTGCTGGTGAGGTATTCTTCAAGTCCACAGCTGAGTTCAGGATCATTCTCAAAGTCATAAAAGTGATGTTCTACCCACTGACGGAATACATTCAGAACCCTAAAGACACACATACAGACATCAGACCGACGTGCTCACAGACACTATTAGAACTGATGGACAGCAGGACTGTGGTGTGGTGACACTGACTGAAATGAGCACAAGATAAAGCAACAACAGGATGGTTGAGT
Source organism: Sinocyclocheilus grahami (assembly GCF_001515645.1). Lineage (NCBI taxonomy): Eukaryota > Metazoa > Chordata > Actinopteri > Cypriniformes > Cyprinidae > Sinocyclocheilus > Sinocyclocheilus grahami. The sequence goes on from NW_015505645.1 coordinate 589,330, forward strand.
CTTACAAAAAAAGAAAAGAAAAAAGAAATAGAAATTTCAATAATTTCAATTAAATGCTGTTCTTTCGAAGCTTCAATGAATCAAAGAATCCTGAAAAAAAAGCATCACGGTTTCCACAAAAATATTAAGCAGAACAACTGTTTTCAACTGATAATAATTAGAAATGTTTCTAATTATGAGCACCAAATCAGCATATTAGAAAGATTTCTGAAGACTGCAGTAATGGCTGCTGAAAATTCAGCTTTGCCATCACAGGAATAAATCACATTTTTAAGATATATTCAAATAGAAAAAAGTTATTTTAAATTGTGATAATATCACGAGTGCGTCATGCACGAGTGTGCTTGGCGAATGAGAATGTGTGTTTTACCTGAGTTGGACAGGCTGCACATATTCTCTGCGAAATCTCTGAAGCTCAGCTGCCATTGGTTGCTCTCCATTCCAGAGTGCCTCTCGGTCTGCTTCTGATGGCTCTGGCTCTGGAATCTCAATCCTGAAGCATCATGGGGAAACAAGTAAAACTAAATTGCATGCATATACTGTACATCTTAACATGAAAGGGAAACACAACAAGAAACAGCAAACTTCAGATTAAGTTGTGTAAATGCAACAAACTCCCTGATGGACATGCAGGCATTTTAGAGTGATGGCAGAGCTATGAATAATTTAACAGAATTCCTCTCTTCTCATTGGCTGAACATGTGTGTGACACAAGTGTATGTGTGCTTTACCTTTCAATCAGTAGTGTGAGTAGGTCTTGTGGTTTACAGAAAGAACGGTATGTAGTCAGAAACGTACGCACAAAATTTGGGTCTGTGTGGAAAAGAAGAACAGTACTTATAATGGCATGCAGGGACAGACACAAATATCAAAGAAACACACTAGTAGGCAAAGGCTTGGTGACATTTGACTGAATTTCTTTCTTAAAGACCTTTAGATCTAAAGGAGTGTTTTATTCTGTACCTGCATACATGTGGTACGTCAGTCTCTCAATAAGCTTGACAACTGCCCCGGCCTTAATAATGGGGATTCCAGTCTTGCTCTGCGCTCCCTCCTCAAATACTATGTTCTCCTCAGAATCCTGTATAGCAAACCGGTAGATGTCCGGTGACGGCAGCCTCAACGGTTGTGCTTGTTCCTCGCGGTGCAGAACGGTGTCCAACATGCGGTCCAGAGTAGGCCGGTACTGCAGCGTGACCAGCGCAGCCATCCATGCACTCTTCTCTTCCACTGAACGCACGCTGAACACGGCACCGCTTTCCTCGCGGCCCACCAGCTCAAATGCGTGACAAAAATCTGGTGAATCCTCACGATCTACAATGCGATACTTGCGTAAAACAAACTTCTCTTTCAGACGAAACTCTGCCCCACTGCCTGCTCCCGGCAACCTGGAGCTCTGGTTGGCTTTGCAGCTTATCATGAGGCCATCGAACAGGAAGTTGTGCCGTTCGTGTTTGGCTCCGGTCCGTAGGAGCGCCCCCTCCATGATGAACTGGCTGCAGCACTGGCCGATATCTCTGCCTTCCCAGCCATCAATACACTTCTGGATGTCATTCATACGCTTTATTGCTGCCTGCTTGCTACGAGATGCACGACTATATAACCGATACAGCGGCTCCCTAAAAGAGAAAATCACAAGAATGAAAAATGAAAATGGGATTTAGTACAGACATATAGGTGTACAAACCCTGGTGTTTGCATTACCCTTGTTTGCGCCGTGGTTGGTGTTTAGCATATATGCGTTCAATGCTGCACTGTAGGTTGATCAGTGCAGTCTGAGCCTGTTTTAAACACTCTCTGTCATCTTGGTCTTCACTGCACTCTTGCAATTGCTACAGAGACAATGATACACAAACCTTAAGTAACACATTACCCAGCTGTAGGTTACTGATTGAGTGAAGTGTGTTTACCTGTAACAGTTCAAAGTAGTGCATGCAGTGGTAAACGGGAACCATCATCAACTGAGGAAGCACATACTGCACTGCCTCCTTAAAACCCTCTGCAATTGACTGAAACACACAGAAACACACCACAGGAGACAGAACATCTGAGCACATGCCTGCAGAGATGAAGGCTTTGATTCCACCGCCCTCCCTCTCCCTGTACCCAAAAGTTTCTATTTACATTGTATTATCTGCCTTCAAAATGTAGTACATATAATTTCCTAGTTCAACTAAAGAAAGAACAAGTTGTCTTAAGTTCAGTTACAGAGTAATTTCTAAGAGGCACTGTACTGGATAAAAGTGAAGCAAACATGACTGAAACTGATCCATGCAACACTAACCTACATAATAAAAACAATATCTCTACAAAAACAATTGAACTGATCAATAAAGGAGTTTGAAACTTAAATAGTAAATCAAAACAATCCTCAGTGTCTGGAGATATTTTCTATTTTTAAACCGGTTTAAATTTATTAGGTATATATCAATTATCAGTGTTGATATTGATATAACTAAAAAAAATAAAATATCAGATGAAAAACTTAAACTTAAAAAAAGATAACTGAAAATCAGAAATGCTGTCTTAGCAACTAACTGGAATAAAATAAGTTTTAGGACTAAAATTACTCAAACTAATTTAAATCAAAGCTACACAAAAAATATTCAAAAAGCACAAAACAATATTACTAAAACTTAAACTAAACCTAAAATTAAAACTGAAAACATAAGTAAAGCTAATTCAAATATTAATAAATACTAAAAAAGCATATAAATAATACTAAAATAACACTGCCAGCTTTCGACCAATATTATTATTTACTTAAATTTATTAGTATTTGTTGAAATTGGATATTTAATTATGCACGCTTCTTTCCACATATTTTTCCCCCATTTAGATTATCATTGCTGTAACAATGTTAGTAATTTAATAACACTGTTAAATGTAATCTTTATCAAATCTCAAAATTGATATCCATTTTTCATACTGTGCATTATAATGCTGTGAAACCTAAATTCACTTTAATGTGAAGCATTTAAAACTGTTTTTATTTTGAATTTCAACAAAATGTTATAGATTTTTAATCTCACCAATTTATTGGTTACATGACACAGGCAGTCGTGACTCAAGGCCTAATGGTTAGAGAGTAGGACTTGTAACCCAAAGGTTGCGGGTTCGAGTATCTGGTCTGGCAGGAATTGTCAGTGGGGGGAGTGAATAACCAGCACTCTCTTCCACCCACCACTACTGAGGTGAGACTATTGAGCAAGGCACCGAACCCCCAACTGCTCCCCGGGCACCACTGCTCTGGGTGTGTGTTCATGGTGTGTGTGTGTTCACTACTCTGTGTGTGCATTTGGATGGGTTAATGCAGAGCACAAATTGCGAGTATGGGTCACCATGCTCGGCCACATGTCACTTCACTTTCCAAAAAACAATTCAAGAAAAAAAGATGAACCAATCAGAGGCAGATGTTGGTGCTGACCTGGAAGTACAGAGCAACAGTGGGGCGGGACATCAGAGTGTTGAAATGTTGACAGTATTCTTTAGAGAGGATGTCCTGAGAGAGTGTCTCATACGGATCAAACGCCTGCTCCTGTACACAACAGATTTGCACACAAACATTTCTAACAGCACAGTAATGTACATCATACACAACGGTATTTCTAGTTTTTGGACTCTCATGAGTGTTTGCGTTTCTGTACCTCAGCAAGGTCTTCGAAGCAGCTGCCCACAAGTGGGTGTGGACTCCCATCAGCTGTCATTTCTACGGCATCCTCAATAAGACCCAACAGCTTAACCGTTAACTCGTGAACCTCTAGAATATTACTGAATGCCAGATCCACATCCTACACACATTGCAGGCAGAGAGAAAACTGAGAATAAATGATAATAAAGAGAAAGCAAACAGCGAATCCCTGCCAGTATGAATGCTTATTTCCATTAGCTCATGTTCTGATTGGTCAGAAGAATGCACCTGAGTGGAGAAGAGTTTGCTATTGGACGTAAAGGCTTGCCGGAATACTTTGATGATGAGATCGAGTTCCCGCAGATACTGACGCTCCTCAGCGATCTCCAGACGCACAAGGTCATCATATGTGAGCACACCAGAGGAAGACACCTCCTCTACACTCTGAGACACCAGCCCCATCTCCTCTTCCTGATCGAACATATCCATTAACACCTGAAGGCACGCACACAACCACACACACACACAAAAGCAATACTAGGACTGTTAATACATTAAAATCAACTACATCTGTTCACTATAATTTCTGTAGTTCATCTTTATTGGTCGTGGTATTCAGACCTACTAATTCAGAATAATCTTTCATTATTATTTTTATTTCTGTAGTATAATTGAATAGAGCAGCTTCGCATAAAATAAATATTTGAAAATAACAGCAACAAGAACAATAATAAACATAATAATATAACAGATATTGTAGACCATAATGATGTGTCAAGGTCAGTGAGCCTCACAAAACTTTAGATCATTTGGTTTGAAGATAACAATATTATTGTCTCAGTATAATAATAATAAAAAAAAAGAAACATGAAAACAGAATGAATAAAAACAAAATTTCTTGGAACTTAAAGGGGTCCTATTATGCTTTTCACTTTTTCAACTTTAGTTAGTCTGTAATGTTGCGGTTTGAGCATAAAAAAAGATCTGCAAAGTTACAAAGCTCAAAGTCCACTTCAAAAGGAGATATTTTATTTAACAGAAATCACTTTTCAAAAACTACAACGAACGACTCGTTTGGACTACAATGCATATTTTCCGGGATTTGTGATATCACAAATATCGATGAATGGGACGAGACCTGGTTGGGCTGCACTAGAGAAGGCAACGAGTGTTATCACTATGTAGGAGACACGCTAGCTTTCCCAAGGCAGATGAACTTAGAGTGGTTACAATCATCCGGGTTTAAATCTCGCTCAAATTGATTTGATTTTGACGCAATATTTATACTGAAGCTCGCAGACAGCTATGGTAAGGGTCATGACATTTCCCGACCAGGCGCAGAGTGCTGCCAATCACAGCACACACTGGCCCAGCTAACCAATCTAACCAGCAAACCAATCACAGCAAGGTGGGCCTTCATTTGATAAAGGAACTATTCGAGCCGTTCATGCTAGACTGGGGAGAGAGGTGTTGTAATCATGTAACATATGTGAAAAATAATGTGTTTTTCGAACAACCTAGTATGAGAGCCTGTTCTAGTACACCCCCAAAACAAAATCAAGACTTTGTAAAAGAGCATAATAGGACCCCTTTAACAGATGAGCACATGTATATTAAATTAGATTTTTTTTTGCATCATCTTGATCAAGATTATTTAGACCCTAGTGCTAGTGTCAACATATTTTGCAGGCTTCAGATTTGATTTAACTTAAATAAAATTTAGTGTAACAGAGAATTATAATTACTTAATTACCATTTCTTAATTAACTGCCCATCTTGACTTAATTTATAATTTAATTAGGGATTAAGAAGGTCTTTCTCCATCATGTTTCAGACACATTAGAAAGAAACAGTTGTAATAACTGTCATAATTAAATGTGTATCATCACTGTTTAATTTCTTCAATAACTTCACTCGTAACATCCTTTCAAGAAACAAAACTGTTTATGCAGACATAACGAATCAGTAACTTTTTAAACACACAGACACACTCACACACACTTCTGACCTTGTCAGCACACATGGAGACAGTGATGTCTTGCTGGCTGATCTCGTAATGTCGAATGTTGCTCACGTAGTTTCCAGCCAGCTTGAGGATGTCGGCTGAGATGTACTCCAGCACAGCAACAATATACAGACACACATGATAGTCGATTTTATAACCCAGAACCTCCTGCACACATAAAAAAACAGATGCATGTTACTCTGTGTGCTAGCTAGCAGTATGTGAATATTGACGATGTGTTTGAAGTTTTCGCACCTTCAGTAGTGGATGTATCTTATCAACTGGCAGCAGCAGCGGGTTCCTTCGCTTGCGCTTCTCTATCGCAGACTGAGCGTCTGACATGGCCCATTTATCGATAGGATTCGGGAACGTCTTCTGGACACGATCCTGTGATTACACATCAAGCCAAAGGTGACAAAACTGATCAGGCAAACACATACTGCCAGACTGTATGCATGCATTTGTGTTTAACTATGTCAGGTAGTAGTCAGGGTCATGGCTACCTCTTGATTTTACTATATTCATAAAAAATACATGATTTATAAAAATGTAAGAGATTTTGCATTTTTATACAAGAGATTTTATACAAATAAAACAAACAGAGCTTTATTTTTCAGGTACAGTAGGTGTATTTAGCAGTAGCATTCAAGAAACTGAATTAACAAATATAAATATAAAAATAAAACACTATATACATCAATATACATCACTCTCAAGTTGTTTTAAACCTGAATGAGTTTCTTTCTTCTGTTGAACATAAGTTATTTTGAAGAACGTTGGTAACCAAACAGTTGCTTGTCCCAAGTGACTTCCATAGTATTTTTTTTGCTACTATCAAAGTCAATGGGGACCAGCAACTGTTTGGTTACCCACATTCTTACCCACATAATCTAATTAATACAGCTTTGGGACAACATGTGAGTGAGTAAATAATGACAGAAATTTTATTTTTGGGTGAACTATCCCTTTAAATGACAATCGGCAGCATGTTTAGTAAGGGTGTGCCTTATTACGCTTCCAATACAATTTTCCGAAAGATGGTTATGGTCATTTAAGGTAGTTGTTATCACGCTGATACATGTTCAATTGTTCGTTTTGTGATAAGTTTGATTTTAGCTAGTAATTTGATGCTATAAAAATGGGGCGTGTCGTTATGGTTGATTGGGTCTGCGGGAGTTTGATACCGCGGCTCCACCTCACGACACTACTGCGCAGACTCTGGCTCCAAACGAATCTCTACTGCGCAGACTCGGGCTCCAAATGACGTCATTTACTCAAGATGGCAGCAGCCATACTGAGAAGCTTTGGCTTCACTTTTCTATACTGGAAGGAATAGGAGATGCATCGTCCATCTTTTTTTTACAATCTATGGTTTAGTACTGTCGCTTTAAGACATGCATCTAATGTACAGGCCGTTTTCCTCTCAACTGTTTACGTTCACTTTAGACATAACCAACTGTGTTTATATGTAAACCTAGTTTATTTTTGACAGTATTAGCACAATCAGACGCAAAATATAACTTGGTCCAGTTATCAGGTGCTGTTTGACAGGCTTTTTTAATGTGTACACGCTTCAGGTGTTCATGTCAGAACAGCACACAAATTAAATGTTTAACTGGCAAGGCTTTAAAGCACATTCAAATAATGTACATTTGTGAGCAGTGTCCCGTGAGTGTAACTCTACAACTGAGTTAACATTTGATGTGAATCTACGTCGCATTGTACAGTATATCGAGACGGAGGTGCCAGAACTGCAACTGATAGAATGTGCGCTGTAGCACAATAGTACAATATTTCTTTAAAAACAGATAGTGGAGATATTTTAATTGTCCACGATCAAATCATCAATATCGCACATCCCTAGCATAAATATATAAATCTGTATAGCACAATTGCAGCCAGCTGACACACTTCTCCCATAGTACACCATACAGTATGCCATAACACCACCCATCCCTGATGTGTACTTATGTTAACCTCGACATCAGCTATTGTTCTGGGCTGTGTAACACACAGCTTGTTCAGGAGCTGTAGTATGAGCGCCTCAATGTGCTGGAGTGCGTCTTCTTTAGCCGACAGATTTGGATGCACTTGTAACTGCACCTGCACATATAAAAACATAGCAATGTTATAACTTCATCGTAACACTGAATCACGGATGCATTTGAATGGTATCACCAAGACAAATGCACACAAAAAACCCCCAATAAAAATAAAGTTATAAAAAAATCTGGTCTGCGATTACAGCTCTCTCACAGATTTATAGATAGACACACTGTTGCAAAGGCAACATGACATCATCTGACATACACACACTGATATGCAGACACACACACACACCTTCTCAGCTCTCAGTTTGGTGGACAAATGAAGGGGGGGGGGGGGGGAACCAGGTAGTGTGGCAAAACCAGTCAGAGAGAGACTGCAAACAGTAGCAGTCTCAAATCAAATGAAAAATAGCATTTGTGTTATGATGGGTGAAAGGTTAAAGGTGAGCACAGCTTCGAACACAGGTTTAATCCACTTCTGCAGTGCAACTGTGAAATACTGACCAAAAACAAAGCAAATGCATGCAAGCACATACACACACACACACAAATACACAGATGAGAGATGGCTTGTGCTCTCTGCTCTAGTGTCTGGTTACATGCCGTCCTCCATTAGGCACTAAGAGCTACTCTACTGGGACCCCACAACACACATACACACATGCAGATACAAACACACACTCTACCCCTCTGTCTTCTCCAGGAATGGGGGGGGATGATAGTAGCAGACAGAAAAGTATTGATGTGGAGAATGGGAGAGCAGGCAGACAAAATGATAGATGTGAGCGCTAGTGAGTGTATGTCCAGAGTGAAAAACATTCAAGATGAGATTTAAAAGCAATGCTTCGTATATTTACATTCTGAAGCTTTAAATTTGGATGAGTAATATAACTTATACGGAACAGATCAGCGACTTAATTGATAATTCTGATATTATTTATTCACTCTCATAAAGTTCCAAACCTTTATTACTTTCTTCTGCAGAATGCATTATTTATTTTGAAGAAAGTTGGTAACCAGTTTTGGTTACTACTGACCTCCATTGTAAAATAACCACTGAGACATTTTTCAAAGTATCTTCTTTTATGCTCCACAGAAGAAAGAAAGGCATACAGGTTTGGAATGACATGTGGATGAGTAAATGGAGTAAATTAATTTAAATATTAGGGTGAGCTTTCCCTTTAAGTAATGATCAGTGAATATGTTGTTTATAATTAAAACTCTTTATTTGTCTCAGTGTGTCACTCACTTCACATTTATTTTTAAGGATTTGTTTGTTTTGAAGCATAAATCATTTTCTGCATCAGATGCAGCCTAAATTTTTCTTTCTCTCACAACCAGAAACATTCACACACACCATCTGCTCCCACAGTCTCCTGATGGTGCTGAGATATTTTTATTTGCAGTAGTGAGAAGAACAAGACGGAAGGGAGATCTGGAATACATTTTGTCATTTATTCTGGCAGGGAAGCCCTGGAATCCCTCAATCTCAAACATAAATAAAAAGAAACTAACTAAATTAGTGTATGTGTGTGCCTACTTAACCATATTTAGGCGACAAATTTGTACCCAAAAGTGAGCAAGACCTGACAAAATCGCCAAAAACATCCATTTGGGGACGTCCTCATTTGTAAAGCTGGTATAAAAATAGTTTTTTTTTTATTGTAAAAATGCAGAAAGTTTTCTGTGAGGGGTAGGGTGGGTTTAGGTTAAAAAGTGATATTTTCCCCCCTACTATGGAAGTCAATGGTGCTCATCAACTGTTCAGATAATAACATTTTTCAAAATATAATATTTTGTGTTCAGCATGAACAGAAACTCATACAGGTTTGGAACAAGTGGAGGGTGAGGAAATGATGACAGAATTTTCATTCTGGAAGTGAACTTTTAAGCAATTTATGCTCTAGAAAAAAGGGGATCTCAACTAAGTGGCCGGGGCCCACAGCAAACCTTTTAAATAAGACAAAACAAGCATTATAATAAGCTAAAACAACAAAAAATCAAGATGTTTCAATCTCAACAACTAAACGGCAACCTCAAATTCTTTTGAGGAACAAGGGTGCCTAGGAAAAACCTGGATATATGAGGTGTGTGATTTCTAGACAAGTAATGATATGTGACCCTGGACAAACAAAACCAGTCATAAAGGTCAATTTTTCGAAAATAAGCTTTACATTGATGTATGGTTTGTTAGGATAGGACAATATTTGACCAAGATACAACTATTTGAAAATCTGGAATCTGAGGGTGCAAAAAAAAAAAAGAAGAGAAAATCGCCTTTAAAGTTGTCCAAATGAAGTTCTTAGCAATGCATATTACTAAACAAAAATTAAGTTTTAATATATTTACAATAGGAAATTTACAAAATGTCTCCATGGAACATGATCTTTACTTAATAGCCTAATGATTTTTTGCATAAAAGAAAAATCAATAATTTTGACCCATAATGTACTTTTGGCTATTGCTACAAATATACCCCAGCGACTTAAGACTGGTTTTGTGGTCCAGGGTCACATATCAATAAAATACTGAAGAGTAATGTAAATTAATAAAATATTAAAGTAAAAAATATTAAGGGGCATTTCTATAAAGTGTATACACTTTTATAGTTATGTTAAGCTTTAAAATATATTTTGTCTTGAAATTTAAATACCTGAGCACTGGTAAACACACCTCTGTATATTTCCTCCATTCCATAAACAATATTCTTCATTACCAGCCTCTGCAGACCCCTACATACACACACATACATTATGAACATGAGCAAGGAGCCTGGTTTTTAATTCAAGAAACTGTCTTGAATGAACACCACTATGAACTTAAAGAAATATTCTGGGTTCAGTAAGCTCAATAGACATCATTTTTGGGGTAATGTTTCGACTCATCCCTTGTTTTATAAAAAAAAAAGAACAATAATTTAGGTAACGACGAAGCACTTACAAAGGAAGTAAATGGTACCAATTTACTTTAAAACCATTTATAAAAACATTAATTTGTCTAATAAAGCATATTATTTGAGCTGTAACATTGTCATTTTTATGGTCGTTTTAGAGTTTTAGGCATTATGTTGTCATGGTAACAAAGTTGTAAAATTGGATATAAATTTTATGTAAAGTTAGTAAGTAATTTTTTTACACTAAAAGCATGTTAACACACATTATTTAGTCAGGTGGCTATACTATTGAGTATTTTAGCATTTAATGATTGACCCCATTCACTTCCATTGTAAGTATCTCACTGTAACCTAGATTTTTTTTAAAGAAAACTAGGTGAAATTCATTTTTGTAGTAATCAATATTATGCCACAGGTGCTGTTGACTGAGCTTAATTAAACCCTGAATATTTCTTTAAGTGCACTCTATGCATGAGAATGTTAATATGAGTGTACACTACCATAAAAAGTAAGGTCTGTAAGATTTTTTCATTAGAATTTTTTATGCTTGTGCATTTATTTGAGCAAAAATACAGTAAAAATAGTAATATTGTGAAATAATATTACAATTTAAAATAATCATTTTCTATTTTAATATATTTTAAAATACAATTTATTCCTGTGATGGCAAAGCTGAATTTTAAGCAGCCATTGCTCCAGTCTTCAGCATCACATGATCTTTCAGAAATCATTCTAATATCCTGATCTGCTTAAGAAACTTTTTTTATTATTATCATTATCAATGTTGAAAACAGTTGCAGCTTAATATTTCTTTCCAAGATTCTTTTATGAATGGAAAGTTCAAAAGAACAGCATTTATTTGACACATAAATCTTTTGTAAATATTTTTACTGTCACTTCTGATCAATTTAATTTACTGACCCCAAACTTTTCAACTTATAGATGTCAAAGTGTATTTCATTGTACCTGTAGGAGACCGCATTAATGAAGTCTTGTGTGTCGAAGTCAAAGAGTTTATATCCCTCCCGTTTAAAAGCCAACACAGCGTTTGGGCCCAGCCAGACGCTACCGTCCATACGAGGGGTGAAATGGAATCCAAGAAATGGGAACCGTGGGTTTGGCACCTCAGCATACAAACAGAGTCCATAAACACACGTTCTCATATATCTGAGCATAATGTGTCTGTGTGGGGTGTTTCTACTCACAGGATAGATGTTGCCCCTGACCAGGTAATTTTTCTCTGGCTTGAGCACCAGGTAATCTCCTCTGAAGGGAACAATACGGGGCTCTGAACTACAGCCAGATATCTCAGACAACCGATCAGAGTAAAGGCCTCCACACGTCAACACAAACCTACACCTCACCTCCTTCCCCTGCACACAAACACAGCCATACTAAGACACCAACCCAAGAGATCATAAAAACATGATTCATACACATCAGTTTCTCACCTGTGAGCTTTTGATGATGATGGGATATTTCAGGCCTAAACACACATGAAGAGATGAATACATTGATATTAAAGAAAATAAAGAGGTCTGAGACTTTGAGCAGGTCACGTGACACACCTTCAGCACTCCCAGCTGGGCTTTCTGCTGCCACCTTAATGTCAGATGCTTCAAAGTCAGTTATCACAGTGCCACCCACTTCCTGGAAGTCCTTACCGTAGGTCAGAGCTACTAACTGCCAGTCAACAATCCCTGTGTTTGGAGAGTCCAATGCCATGATGCCCTATGGAGAAACAAAAAATACCATTCATTATTACATGTACAGTCCATTCTCTGACTGTTCGATGTATATTTGCAAGCAAAAATGGCACAGGTTGGCTGAAATCAGCAGTTCCCATCAGATCTGATTGGCTGGCACTTCCGGGACTTTAGGGTTGCACCAGTAAAAAGCTGAAATTCTGCTTCATTTTCTAATATAAACTGGGAAACTATTTGTTTATATTAATTTTGGACAGAAATTCTGATTACTGAAAATCACACTATAGTCTGTTGTAGTATTACATATTTAACAAAATATTATCTATAAACAAAACAAACAGTTATTAGTTGCATGTTATGATGTTCGGATGATCTCTTCCTGTCTAAATTGGCTTTTTTAAAACAAATGTATAATTTTGTAATATTATAAGACATTTGTAATATTACAAAAAGTTTCTATATCTAATTCTGTTCTTTTGAACTTTCTATTCATCAAAGAATGAAAAAACTGTATCAAGGTTCTCACTAAAATATTAATCAGAACAAGTGTTTTCAATATCGATGATAATAAGAAATGTTTTTTGAGCACCAAATCATCACATTAGAATGATTTCTGAAGGATCATGTGACACTGAAGACTGGAGTAATGATGCTGAAAATTAAACTTTGCCATCACGGGAATAAATTACATTTTAAAACATATTAAAATAGAAAACCGTTGTTTTAAATTCTAAAAATATTTCACAATATTAAAATTGTTCCTGTATTTTTAATAAAATAAACGCAGCATTTTGACATCTTCTTTCAAAAACATTTAAAAAATCCTTCCGACCCCAAACTTTTGAACTGTAGTGTATGTGAGGGCCAGCTTAACATAAACTGACATAACCACTGAGGTTAAAACACGTTATACAAAATACAAATACATACATGATAGTCATAAATAGGTTAATTGTTCAGTGTTTGAAACGGCAGGCCTAAGGTCACCTGAATCAGGTAAAAGCCAGATGACAGCACTTTTGCAATCTCCTGGTTACTGATCAAACCAGTGGATGGTACAAGAGTGGAAAATATGAACCCTATTTTTCATTAACACACAAACAGATGTCACTCACCCTGCAGTACGGCTCTTTCTCTCGGATGGCCTTGGCATCAATCAGCCGGAGATCTTGTACGTTGTTCATCTGACCGCGCTCATATAGAGCTTTCAGTCGGGGAATCTCCTCTCTCTCCACAGCTACAATAAGCTGAAGTCACACACATACACACTGGATACTATAGAGTCAATGCTCTTTGGTATCTGTGGTATTAAGGGGGCCTATGTTTGTTCTCACCTTGCCACATCTCTTATAAGGCACACCTTTCTTCTGGCAGTACTGATATGTCAGCGTGGCTCCACGAACACAAAGCTGAGCCTTCAGAGAGCCCGGCGTGTAGTAAATCCCAGAGTGGATCACACCACTGTTATGACCTGTCTGATGGAGAGCTGTGGGAAGGAATACACAAAAGAAATGAATAAGAAATCAAGGCGGATATGACGAAGTATCAAGAACACACACACACTTACCAAGTTCCTTTTCTTTCTCCAACAGGGTAAAGGTGAGGTTTGGGTGCCTGAGGATCAGCTCTCTGGAAGAGGCCAGTCCAACAATCCCTCCACCAATAATGGCCATATCGAATGAGCTACACATTATAACGGTATAAAATCAGCCGATATTGGATATTTAACCGTGCATAATTATGTCCCCTATTTATACAGTACATTTAGATAACATTTGCCTTCATCTAACACTCTCTTAAAGTGCAGTATAAATCTCTAGTATAAAATAATACTATTCATTATTATGCTGTGATGCCTAAATTCACTTGTAGCACTTAAAATGTCTGATTTTAGTTTGTAGTGTTTTATTTTTAATTTGGTGCCATTTTAAACCTGTTTGACTTTCCATTCTCTGTGGAACAGAAATTAAGACATTGATAACTGTCTCTAACTTTTTTTCTCCATACAGTGGAAGTCAACATTCTTCAAAATATGTTATGCTCCACACAAGAAATAGTCAAACAGGTTTGGAACGACATGAGGGTGAGTAAATAATGACAGAATTGAATATTTTTTGTGAATTATCCCTTTATCGGTGCATAGTGTGATTGGTTGCACTGACACAATATCCCTGTACAGTCACAATCCTAATTGTGATACTATAGCTGAAGGACTTTTAAGTAGGGTACTTAGTGTAACACTACAGTCGGAACACCTTCTGTCAGGTTAAGTACTCTGTACTGATGTTTTAAGTACTCGAGTGCTGTTGTTATTCTCACCCGCTGTGGTGTGCAGCTCTGCACGTTGCATACTTTGATCCCTGTGACAGTAAGCGCGCGCGCACAGATCCTGTACCGAAAGTTCGTATCATTATTCCACAAATTACGTTTTCACTTTTCCTAACATACTTATTAAAACCGTGTAATCATAGTGCTTGTCGCTGACTCGGTATGGTTTAATCTCAGGTAAATGAATCTTCTTCTGAAGCTGTCCTTCGTAGCCCCGCCCCCGACGTACACTCACTGACCAATGAGAGCGCGAGACGTAGTGGCGTAACGGGGGGAAGATCCGCAAGCGCGCATGGAGGACGCAGGATGTAAACACTCCGCGCATATACAGAACAGCACAGACCCGAACCGCAGCGTCAGTTTAGCAGGTTTTACACTATTTTATTTTGTCAAGGTTCTATGTATGGTATGTGTGTTAATGATATTCTCTCTGAGCTTTACGACGTTTAGAGGTTTGATAAATTACGTTGTCCTCTATATTCAATGTCACGATCACAGCGTACACGGATCAGTCTGCTATTAGAAAGTGTCATTAAACTATGTGTTTTCGTGCTTTGACATCTCGACTCTTTCTCTCTGTTTATCTCAGCCATATAGACATGAGATTGTTCACCTGGTCAGCGCGGAGGATTTTATCCGCACATAAGCAGCCGTCAGGGGGCAGTCGTGAGTTCTGGGGGTGGCTCAATGCTGTTTTCAACAAGTAAGTCTTGGATATTTAGTTATGTAACTACATTAATATTTCTCTAATGTCATAATTTACTTCCTTTCCCAATGCACAGCAGACTGTAACGCACCTGAGGCCAATTACAACAACCAAAATGTTGAGTGTGAGAGCCAGAAATATAAAGCGACTAATGTCTAGTGATTAGTCTGTTCCATAGAGTGAGGAATCCCTACAGAGACGAATCTAAGTCCACTAATTCACAACAACAGCTCTTATTTATAGTCTGAGCTTTAAAATAATAGCATCTAGTGTATGTTTTACGTGCTTTTACTGGTCATCATTTCTTTTTAGTTTCTGCATTACACTTGAACAGTCCTGAAGTGTGACAAATTAATTTTAAAAGTTCCATGTTGAACATTGCTGTACAAAACAGTTAATAGTGGTCAACAAATATGTTTTTCATTTATCAAATACTGATGGCAAAAAGCTGTGTTGCTACTGGATGCTATACATTTAGTGTAGTTCAGTCACAACAAATAAGATATACAGTGCCGTTCAAAGGTTTGGGGTCAGTGAGATTTGATTTGTATTTATTTGAAAAACACAAATACTGGTATTAAGCAAAAATGACAGTAAAGACATTTATAATGTTGTCATGTTATAATGTTGATTTATAATGTTATAAATAGTTTTCTGGTTCAAATAAATGCTGTTGATTTGAACTTTCTATTCATCAAATAATCCTAAAAAATGTTTCAGTTTCCACAACAATATTAAGCAGACCAACTGTTGTCAACATTGATAATAATAAGAAATGTTTCTTTAGCATCAAATCAGCGTATTAGAATGATTTCTGAAGGATCATGTGACACTGAAGACTGGATGATCATGCAAAAAGAGTACATTTTGAAATAATATTAAAATAGAAAATAGTTCATCTTAAACTGTAATAATATTTCACAGTATTACTGTTGTTCCTGTATTTTTGATCAAATAAATGCAGCCCTGGTGAGCATAAGAGACTTCTTTAAAAAAAAGAAAAAAATTGTCCCCAAACATTTGAATGGTAGTTTAAACAAAACTGAAAATGTGCACTATCCATTAAAAATGGCTACAAAAGCAGACATTTAATTGATCTATCACGGGTTTTAGATGGCCTGTCACACTGCAGCGCATGGAAGTCACTGCTTGAAATGTCATGTCAGCTTCCCAGATGCAGTGATCCGTAACTGTTGTGTTTTTCAATATAGAGTTGATTATGAGCGTATTAAAGCGGTGGGTCCTGATCGAGCTGCTGCCGAGTGGCTCCTGAGGTGCGGTGCAAAAGTTCGTTTCCGTGGTTTCGACCGATGGCAGCACGACTACAATGGACTCCCGACTGGGCCGTTGGGACGGTACCAGATAGAAGCCATTGATGCCACAGATTCCTGCATCATGTATCGAGGTTTTGATCATCTGGGTAAGTGATCGATTAAATGCATAAACACCCTTCTCATTGCCCTGACCCAGTTACCTTTATGAAGCAGAATTATCTTTTAACCTTTAGCATTGTGATATTACCTATGCAAATTGAATGAAATCATCAGTGAATAGAGAAGGTCAAACACCTGCTTCAACTCTAAGATCTCTTACTCCATTTGCTTCAGCAAAACACTCTTGCATTATTTATTAAATTAGACCCCAGAGAGGGAAAGTTTGTTAAGACGCTACTATGTGTGTGTGTGAGATGTGGTGAGACACTGAGACACCGTGTGTGTGTCACAGGTGAGGATGAGACACTGTCTGTGTGTCACAGGTGAGGATGCGAGGTTCAGTTGTGGGAAAAAGTGACGTAAAGCTAAGGGGTGTTTTACACAGACAGATACAGTGCAGTCCTCTCTTTTTTTCACTCACACTCACTGTCTTTTCACACATCCAGGTTTCCTATACAGTACACTACATTTGACATTTCTACACTTAATATGACAGCACCAGCATACTTCAACTTGCCCATTTCACCTAGTCATATGCCGACCAAATGATTATCAGAGGATGGCAACCTTGCATTTGTTGTTTATTTAGGATTTCTGTGGACGCAGAAGACAGAAATGATAATGAATACAAATATTTAATAAAACACAATGACATTGACACTGAAATTCTGCTACATAAGGTAACTGATTGAAAGTGACAGTTAATAAAGACATTAATAATGTTAAAAAATATATTTTTATAAATACTGTTCTTTGAACTTTCTATTCATCAAAGAAAAATCAGTTTCCACAAAAATATTAATTAGCACAACAGATCAATTTAATGCATTTATCTCTACTTAAAAATGTATTTCTTTTAAAAAATCTACTGACCTCAAACTTTTGAATGTATTAATTTATATATAAATAAATTATATATATATACAACATATTTATTTGTTTTAAAAATAAATCAAATGTAAGATTTTTTTAAAGAATTAAAAAAGTCAAAATGGTTGCTGACCATTTGGACTATATATTTATTAATTAATATTTACCAAAGGCATCTAAAGAATTGTTAGTACTAACACGCATTTGTTTTTTTGTTTAGAGGGTCTCGAGCACGTAGAAGAAATCAGGTTCAATAAGTGTATTTATATAGAAGATGCCTGTCTGGAGCATTTGAGTCAAATAAAGACGCTGCAGGACAGTTTGAAAAACATGACAGTAGTTTCCTGTGGCAACGTGACAGATAAAGGAATCATTGCTCTTCATCACCTCAGGTATGACAACAGCATCTTTAATTTCAGTTGGGCTCTCAGTATTGCCCATAATTTTGTTATGTATATCATATGGGCATGGCAATTGGATGATGTTGATAATCTCAAATGACCAACTATTGGAGAATTAGTCAGCCAGGGTTGCGTTTCCCACAAGCAGTTAAAGGGGTAGTTCACCCAAAAATGAACTCATCCTCAGGCCATCCAAGATGTAGATTTTTATTTTCTTAACAGTTAGAAGAAATTTAGCATTACATCACTTGCTCACCTATGGATCCTCTCCAGTGAATGGGTGCCATCAGAATGAGTGTCCATACAGCTGATAAAAACATCAGTAATCCACAAGTAATCCAAGCAACTCCAGGCCAGCAATTAATTTGTCCGTAAATAAGTCTTGTGAAGCAAAAGCTGCATGTATTATACTTTTATCAGCTGTTTGGACTCTCATTCTGACGGCACCCATTCACTGCAGAGGATCCAATGGTACGTAAGTGATGTTAATGTTATAAATAGTTTTCTGGTTCAAATAAATGCTGTTGATTTGAACTTTCTATTCATCAAATAATCCTAAAAAATGTTTCAGTTTCCACAACAATATTAAGCAGACCAACTGTTGTCAACATTGATAATAATAAGAAATGTTTCTTTAGCATCAAATCAGCGTATTAGAATGATTTCTGAAGGATCATGTGACACTGAAGACTGGATGATCATGCAAAAAGAGTACATTTTGAAATAATATTAAAATAGAAAATAGTTCATCTTAAACTGTAATAATATTTCACAGTATTACTGTTGTTCCTGTATTTTTGATCAAATAAATGCAGCCCTGGTGAGCATAAGAGACTTCTTTAAAAAAAAGAAAAAAATTGTCCCCAAACATTTGAATGGTAGTTTAAACAAAACTGAAAATGTGCACTATCCATTAAAAATGGCTACAAAAGCAGACATTTAATTGATCTATCACGGGTTTTAGATGGCCTGTCACACTGCAGCGCATGGAAGTCACTGCTTGAAATGTCATGTCAGCTTCCCAGATGCAGTGATCCGTAACTGTTGTGTTTTTCAATATAGAGTTGATTATGAGCGTATTAAAGCGGTGGGTCCTGATCGAGCTGCTGCCGAGTGGCTCCTGAGGTGCGGTGCAAAAGTTCGTTTCCGTGGTTTCGACCGATGGCAGCACGACTACAATGGACTCCCGACTGGGCCGTTGGGACGGTACCAGATAGAAGCCATTGATGCCACAGATTCCTGCATCATGTATCGAGGTTTTGATCATCTGGGTAAGTGATCGATTAAATGCATAAACACCCTTCTCATTGCCCTGACCCAGTTACCTTTATGAAGCAGAATTATCTTTTAACCTTTAGCATTGTGATATTACCTATGCAAATTGAATGAAATCATCAGTGAATAGAGAAGGTCAAACACCTGCTTCAACTCTAAGATCTCTTACTCCATTTGCTTCAGCAAAACACTCTTGCATTATTTATTAAATTAGACCCCAGAGAGGGAAAGTTTGTTAAGACGCTACTATGTGTGTGTGTGAGATGTGGTGAGACACTGAGACACCGTGTGTGTGTCACAGGTGAGGATGAGACACTGTCTGTGTGTCACAGGTGAGGATGCGAGGTTCAGTTGTGGGAAAAAGTGACGTAAAGCTAAGGGGTGTTTTACACAGACAGATACAGTGCAGTCCTCTCTTTTTTTCACTCACACTCACTGTCTTTTCACACATCCAGGTTTCCTATACAGTACACTACATTTGACATTTCTACACTTAATATGACAGCACCAGCATACTTCAACTTGCCCATTTCACCTAGTCATATGCCGACCAAATGATTATCAGAGGATGGCAACCTTGCATTTGTTGTTTATTTAGGATTTCTGTGGACGCAGAAGACAGAAATGATAATGAATACAAATATTTAATAAAACACAATGACATTGACACTGAAATTCTGCTACATAAGGTAACTGATTGAAAGTGACAGTTAATAAAGACATTAATAATGTTAAAAAATATATTTTTATAAATACTGTTCTTTGAACTTTCTATTCATCAAAGAAAAATCAGTTTCCACAAAAATATTAATTAGCACAACAGATCAATTTAATGCATTTATCTCTACTTAAAAATGTATTTCTTTTAAAAAATCTACTGACCTCAAACTTTTGAATGTATTCATTTATATATAAATAAATTATATATATATACAACATATTTATTTGTTTTAAAAATAAATCAAATGTAAGATTTTTTTAAAGAATTAAAAAAGTCAAAATGGTTGCTGACCATTTGGACTATATATTTATTAATTAATATTTACCAAAGGCATCTAAAGAATTGTTAGTACTAACACGCATTTGTTTTTTTGTTTAGAGGGTCTCGAGCACGTAGAAGAAATCAGGTTCAATAAGTGTATTTATATAGAAGATGCCTGTCTGGAGCATTTGAGTCAAATAAAGACGCTGCAGGACAGTTTGAAAAACATGACAGTAGTTTCCTGTGGCAACGTGACAGATAAAGGAATCATTGCTCTTCATCACCTCAGGTATGACAACAGCATCTTTAATTTCAGTTGGGCTCTCAGTATTGCCCATAATTTTGTTATGTATATCATATGGGCATGGCAATTGGATGATGTTGATAATCTCAAATGACCAACTATTGGAGAATTAGTCAGCCAGGGTTGCGTTTCCCACAAGCAGTTAAAGGGGTAGTTCACCCAAAAATGAACTCATCCTCAGGCCATCCAAGATGTAGATTTTTATTTTCTTAACAGTTAGAAGAAATTTAGCATTACATCACTTGCTCACCTATGGATCCTCTCCAGTGAATGGGTGCCATCAGAATGAGTGTCCATACAGCTGATAAAAACATCAGTAATCCACAAGTAATCCAAGCAACTCCAGGCCAGCAATTAATTTGTCCGTAAATAAGTCTTGTGAAGCAAAAGCTGCATGTATTATACTTTTATCAGCTGTTTGGACTCTCATTCTGACGGCACCCATTCACTGCAGAGGATCCAATGGTACGTAAGTGATGTAATGCTAAAATTCTCCAAATCTGTTCCAATGAAGAAAAAACTTATCTACATCTTAGATGGCCTGAGAGTGAGTAAATTCTCAGTAAATTGTCATTTTTGGGTGAACTGTTCCTTAAAGTTGATCATAGAGACCAGTGCTGCTAAAAGTTTCAGCCCTGGTGGATATATTGGTTAAATTGTCACTAGAGTAAAATCAGTGGCTTCTGCTACTGACATCACAAGTCTTACCTCCGATTGTGTGTGTATATATTAGGAACATGGAGTGGCTGCTTCTCAGTGATCTGCCTGGTGTAAAAGATAAAGATCAGACTGTGGACAGACTCCAGACTGCACTTCCCAGACTCACCGTAGAACTGGATCTCGCTTAGCCAATCACAGTGCTTCTCAGAGCACATTGGAAACCCACAACTCTCACAGACTCATTACCAGGCCAGACAACCCCTCTGGCTGATGTCCGTGACTTGCTGTGGCAACAGTATCCAAGCAACTGAGCATCCCAGGGACAGATGCAGAGAGCTGCTCTGCTCAGTCAACAACACCGAATTAGCTTTGATCAAACAACATGGAGTTGTTACATTGCCATTATCAATACATTGTAAAAACAGTTTTGTTGTTTCTTCATACACGACTTGTTTCATTTCTTATAAAGAAGCTATAGAAACAAATTTATGTTGCAGAAAGATCTTTAATGATTAGGCTGAAAACAACCAAAAACTATTTAATACTAATACTATTTATTTTTAACACAAACTCCCCCCCCCCCCCCCCCCCACATATTTGTGAATCACATCTCTCAAATTTGGCATCTGGTGCAACTCAGTGGCTCAATTATTAGCACCAGTCATAAAGGCAACAAAAATATCATTATGTCCACGATGGGGTAATAAATGTTAAACAAAATACAGGATTATGTCCAGGCCCACACAGAAAGAGCCACAGATTTCTGCACAATTCAAACGAATTCTACACATCCCTAAAGCCTTCATTTATTAAATAATTTGGCTAACTTGATTGTACTTTCAGCAACTCAGAATTCTGATTTTTTAAATCCATACTGGAAAATTCCACAGTTTTTATGTACAGAAAATCTGAAAAAAGTGTGTTGATTCTGTCTGGGTCTGGTTACGTCTCTAGAAATGATTTTAGTCATATATACACACTTCAAACATACATGAAGCATCATTAGGATTTATAATAAAGAAAAATATCTGGATCTAATAGAGGTAAAAACTAAAAATAATCTCTCACAGAGCAAACCCTTCTACAGCACTGATGTCGGTTTCTAATCAAACTATTAAACACAGCATTCAGTTTTAACAATATTAGTATTGCTGTTGTCATTTTACATATTACAGAAATGCCTCTGTGAGTCTTTGGCAGTGTGACATCATTGTTCTACAGGCAGAGCAGAGCCCTTTGTCTATCCTCACACACACACACACACACACACACATACACAAGCTGGGAGGTGGTCGGTCAGGTCTCGGGTTCTTGATGAGTGGACATCCATCATATGTTTGGCAGATGATAGTTGAATTTGCGCAGGTTGTTGTAGTATTTTCTGTTCTCCACAGCTGGGAAGATGGTACTGCTGGCCAACTGAGGCAGATACTACACAGACAGAGAACGAGGATTTCAAATATTAAACTAAATAGGTTTTTATGGTTTTAGGTTTTAGATTTTTATGGGTAAAAGTAAGGGTGGGCAGTATGACCAAAACGTTTTATTAATCTAGTGTATTTTTTTTTTAATTATTTCGTAATATAGTTATGTTTATACCTGAAAATAAATGATCAAATAAAAATAATAATAAACATAAATATATAAATAAATATTCTGTTACATAAACACTGTTCAAAAGCTTAGGGTTGGTAAGTTTTTTTTAATGTCTTTGAAAGAAGCCTCTTATGTTCACCAAGGCTGCATTTTTAAACAAAAATACAGTAAAAACTTGAACTAACTCTTTCTATTTTATTTTCTATTTTAAAACAGTTTAATCCTGTGATGGCAAAACTTAATTTTCAGCATCATTACTCCATTCTTCAGAGTCACATGATCCTTCATCTCCAGTGGTTTATCCCTAAAATATTTTTAGGAGATAAACTACTGGAATAATTGATAACTACTGAACTCCATAGCTTCACACACAATAAAGGTCACACTGCCCAGCCCTAGATGTGAGTGTTATAGTCAATGGCAACAGACCCCAGGAGGCAGGTGTTTGCGTGGTTTGCGTGTACGTCTCTTGCGGTCCAGTTCACGTGTCACACTATCGCTCTCTTCTCGCAGACTGTCAAAGTATGGCAGTTCTAGTAACTGCTCACAGGACAACCTCTCAGCCGGGTCCATCCGCAGACAACCCTGAGAAAGACAGACAACAGACAGACGTGCTTGTACTGGTTCTGAGTGCGCAGCGGACTTCTGTATGAATGGTGTGTGTGTGTTTAACTGACCTTCATGAGGCTCAGCGCCTGGTATGAGAGATTTGGATACTTCAGTTCAAGAGGCTCCTATAGATTAGACACATATCGAGTGTGAACGGGTTTACTTTTTAAGAGCTTCAGAAAATAAACTTGAAACCTTGATCATCTGACCATCTCCTGTGGTTTAGGGACACAAACTCCACTGAAGAACTGGTTAGTGCTGAACACCTGCTGGTGTCGAGGAATCAACTCGCCTATGAACACAACAAAACACAAATAAATTCTATTCATTACATGCATCCATTCACATATCATATGAACAGCTGGAGTTATGTGTGTTTCTTACCCAGAGATTTCCTGAGCAGATACAGCTGGTCGACATCGGATTTGCCCGGCCATAAAGGAGCACCAGAGAGCAGCTCTGCAAACACACACCCTATTGCCCAGACGTCCACTGGCGGGCCGTACTGTGTGTCTCCTACTAGCAGTTCTGGAGCTCTGTACCACCGTGTCGCTACATAATCCGTATAATAATCACATGGACCCGCTGGAAAAGAGTGAGTTATTAGATGAATGGAAAGTTGAAGGTAGAGAGAGTGTGTGTGTGTGTATGGATATATATGTGTGTATGTGTGTGTACACACGCACTGAGGATCCTGGCAAAGCCAAAGTCACAGAGTTTGATGACTTGATGTTTGGTGATGAGAATATTTTCAGGCTTCACATCTCTGTGGATACACTAAAAACACATTTTTAAATTACTCAGTCTCCTAAAACGTCTGATTTAAAACAAAATTAAGACGCTTTACTAAAATTAAACTGATTTCTTTCACAGAGTCATTAGGTGGTGGATCCACTAAAATTAGTGCTGGTTCCAATTCTAGACTGTTTATGATATGTATACATATATACATATGATGTTGGGGATTTACTAAAATAGGTGGCAGATCCAATTTGTGAAACGCAACGCAACAAAACAAAATAAAAATCACTTTTAAATTAGGGGTTCTAGGGGGTCTGAAAATTTTGAATTAAAAAAAAAATTAACAAATATGTTAGCTTAAGATATTCAATTAATTCATAAATATGTTTAATGCAATATATATATATATATTTAACATATTTAAAGAATTTGAATACTTTATACAAAGTAAACATTTTCTAGATAATATTTTAATAACTTGCTTTAGTACAGTCACAATTTTTTTTAATTTAGGAAAAAAAGAAATTTCTTTATCAGGGTTATAGTGAACTAAAAAACTGTTTATAATTATATAATTTTTTATGATTCATTTAAATTTAATAATGTAATATGTTTCAATAATAATAAAAACAATTCTTATTTTAATTTAGCTTAACTTGGTGTACTAAAATAATTAAATAAAAAAATTACTTAAATTGGTAAAAAATTACTTTTGAAATAAAAAGTAATAAAAACTATATAGACAAATAAGAAAAACTACTAAAATGACAAAAATGCACAACAAAGTAACTAAAAAAAATTAAAAAATATATTTAAAAAATTGAAAAAATATCCAAATATCAATAAATACTGTAAAAGTACATCAGTGGTACTAAAATAAGACTGTTCTTTATAATATAAGTCAATATTACACAAAAAAATTCTAACAGTATAAAAGCAGCTGCCTTTATATTTTATAAAAGGGGTACATTTCAACTCTTGAATCTGGGCAAAGGCATTACATCTGTGAAACTAATACTGTTAAGAAGGCAATAGAGTGTGAGACAGCAGCAACAAGTCTGAAATTCTTACGTTTTGTTTGTGGCAGAAGTTCACAGCCTGAAGTGTTTGCCAGATGATGCTTTTAACCATGTGCTCTGGAACGCTAAGTGAACACACACATACACACAAAAAGCATTACAATGCAGCTGAACTCAAACCTCACTTTAACCATTCATTCTTCTCCATTCCTTCTGTCTATCTCAACCCTCCTACTGAACTCCACACTAGCCCTATACGTTCTGATGATATAGTGTGTATGTGCATGCATGAGTGCTCTACTGTGTGAGCTTTGTTGATTCTTGACTTGTAAATCAAGAGGATGACACATAAAGAGTTAAATGTTGTTAAATGTTTAACAGTGTCTCCCTCAAGTGCCCCACAGAGGACAAATGCATCCTGCTGTAAACATTCCACTAAAGACATGCTGGGCGTCATAGCAACAAAAACACAATATGTGTTAGTGTGAGAAACACAGAGCTGTTTTATAGGTGTGTCTGCATGTATGTGTGTGTGTGTGTGTGTGTGTGTGTGTTCTCACCCTCTTGGGTATCTTTCCAGCTCATTTAGGACGGTGTGGTCGCAGTACTCAAACACCAGGTGCAGTTTTCTCTTTCTTCTGAACACCTCAATCAGATTCACCAGGTTTGGATGTTTCAGTTGCTAAACACACACACAATGTAATGAACAAATCAGGATTTTTATGAATGGAAACATATCCAAAAAAGTCTAAGAACACTAGAGAAAATGCTTCTTATCTGATTCTAATTTAATTAAGTTTTTCAGAGCATGTTAATATTTGGTTAGTCCCTTTTTTGCTTTAAAGATGAACGCTACAAATATGTGTAAAACCTAATAATCATGTTCTCCAGCATAATCTGAGATGTTGCTTTAATGAAAGGAAGAACATCTGATCGTCTGTTCAGAGGACTTCACATAGCCAATGTCACAAATGTTCTTACTTTTATAGTGAGCAAATACTGCAGAGTCTTAAATATTTCTTATTCATTTTGCATCATCAAAATCCTAAAACTTTATTTATAAGTTCAGATGATAAAACTTTCATATTTCCAATGCAGTCTGAAACGTTTGACCCCACTTTATGTGTGTACATTTGATTTAGCATTCAAGTGTTTACACAAATATGTTAAAAAAAGATTAGCAACTTTCCATCTTATCAAATGTTTCATAACACACACAATGACAAGCACACCCCATATCAGTGTTGATATTGTTAACTAAAACTTAATTTCTGATAATTGAAATAAAGCGGAAATAAAATAAAATATAAATATTAGATGGAAAAACTTTAATGGATGGAAATGTTGCCTTGGTACCTAACTGAAATAAATTAGTTGAAGTACGCAGAACACACTTAAATACTGCCTCGCTTTGATGTTGATCTAAATGTGAAAAATGACACATACAGGGCTGGAGATAAAAATTTTATATTTTATTACGGTGTAATTACACAAAGAAGTACTACTATAGTAAGCACATGTAATATGTAACACGGACACTGTACAATAAAGTGTTACCAAAAACTCTTACTGTATATTTTTCTGGGCCTCTTTACCTTTTTTAAAAAAATAACATTTAGAAATTATTTTGGGCCAGTAAAAGTTCCGCTAGGGGACCAAACTCCTCACATTATTTTTAATTTTCATAATATCAGCAGGTCACTGAACTTTATTTCTTATTTTGTATTCTGAGGTAACTGAAGTCCTCCTTGTGCTGAAAGACATTACTGTTATGTAACATGATTGAAAATAAAGCTTAATAGAAATATTTTTTACAAATTATTAATGATATAAAATAAAATAATTTATTATTAGTAAAAATTACTAAAATTAAAATGAAAACTGAAATATAAAAAAGCTACAAATATGAGAATAGTATATAAACAATAGTAAAATGACACTGCCCCATATCACCAACAGAAACAGATCACCATCCACCCCAGAATAAATCCTAGAACCATCTTCAACTGCAAGAGTTCAGAAGTTTAGAGTTTAGAATAAACTGGAACCCCCTTTAAAGACAAAATAATAAATGACTTAATAAATAAAATAAATGGATAAAGTCTGTGGTACAGCAACCTCCTGGAAAAAAAATCTCAAGAAAGGCGAAGGGAACAACAAGAATATTCATCCATCCATTCATGCATAACAGAGTGAAATTAATTGGTAAGCCAGTGTTGGCTGATATGTCAGATCTTCAAAGGGCCACTGCTTTGCTCTCAGCTCAAAGGAAAGAGTTTGCAAATCACACAAGCGTTCCAGACACCGATTATTAAAACATCCTGTCCCACTAATGAGACCAAAATACTACTAATACTATTCTTCAAGTCTACAAACGACGATATTAACAAAACAAGAATCAAAAAGACTTCAACATCTGCAGCCTAAACTGCTTGGCAGGTCTTACTGTCTGATGGCTGGGTACCTGGCCATCCTACAAAACCAGCTTGTCCAGGATGGGGAACTACTTTAAACCAACAAATCATTTTAGGCTGGTTTATGCTGGGATTATTCCAGCAGTGTCAGACTGAGTGTGTACCTTCAGCATGCGGATTTCTCGGAGCGCTATTTTCTTGATGAGGGGATCATCCTCAGACTCCACAAACTTCTTGATGGCAACGATCTGTCCGGTGTCTTTATTCCTGCACTTGAACACCACGCCGTACGAGCCTTCGCCGATCTTACTGATCTTCTCATACTTCTCCATCTCTGTGACACCAGCAGAACACACTTAAGATACTGCCTCGCTTTGATGTTGATCTAAATGTGAAAAATGACACATACAGGGCTGGAGATAAAATTTTTATATTTTATTACGGTGTAATTACACAAAGAAGTACTACTATAGTAAGCACATGTAATATGTAACACGGACACTGTACAATAAAGTGTTACCAAAAACTCTTACTGTATATTTTTCTGGGCCTCTTTACCTTTTTAAAAAAAATAACATTTAGAAATTATTTTGGGCCAGTAAAAGTTCCGCTAGGGAACCAAACTCCTCACATTATTTTTAATTTTCATAATATCAGCAGGTCACTGAACTTTATTTCTTATTTTGTATTCTGAGGTAACTGAAGTCCTCCTTGTGCTGAAAGACATTACTGTTATGTAACATGATTGTGGTAAAGATCCGTTCTAGTCAAGTCTAACTGCTCTTGTGTAACGTACTAAACTGTCCAGTTTACCTCAGCGCCAAGAAAACTCTAAAACATAAACATACAATATTATCTAATAATATATAGAGAGCATAACGTTAGGTATCCAGCTTACCTTCCAATGTCTCATCCAAATATTTGCTTTATGATAAAAAATGAAAGCGTCCACAAAACAGCAGTTTTCTGAGCTCGAAATTCGTCAAATAAGCGGAGCTGTGTTGTGCTGAGTGAGTCTGACGGTCAGATACAGCCGTGCGTCCGCGCACCGCGACAAATGTGTTTGAGTTCGCATGGAGAAGAAAACACGCTATTTACAAGCGGCCCGTCGCCATAGCAACCGCGTCGAGGCTCCGCCTCCACTCTGCGCGCGCTTCAATCTGCACAGCAACACGCTGAAAGCGCGAAACAATCCGCGCGATCTGACCTCAGATCAGCCATTTACGAAACGAGAGCAGTGGGACTGTTAATCCCTGCATCCTATGACATACATTAAATGTCGCGCAGTTTTTTCCACCTGTACACACCTAACAGTGTGCGCGAGCGTAAGGTGACTTTCTGTTACTTTACTTTTAGTCATTTAGCAGACGCTTTTATCCAAAGCGACTTACAGATGAGGACAACAGAAGCAATCAATTGTAGTATTAAAACAACTAAAAACACTACACTATAAATACTACTTATACACATTTTAAAAATAAAGAAATAAAAATGACAAATGCATACAACAACATTTCAAAACTAAAACACTTAAATGAAAAAAAATAAAAAAAATAAAGCTAAAAACAATTCAAAAATATTAAAAGAACAAAAAGGTACGAGTATAATGATTCTAACATAACACTATGCCAAACACCAAAAAACTACATATTATATGTACAGCCACGCACATATACATATCTATACATTAAATATATATATATATACAGTGGGTACGGAAAGTATTCAGACCCCCTTAAATTTTTCACTCTTTGTTATATTGCAGCCATTTGCTAAAATCATTTAAGTTAAATTTTTTTCCCACTGTATATATTATTTCATTTCCATTTTGTATGTTGAAGTACTGAAATAACTCAAAATAAATCAAAGTAAAACTTAATAAAAAGCCTATATAGACATAATAAAAAAAACTAATAAAATGACAACATTACTACAACTGTAACTAAAACTAAAATAGATAACTAATACAAATCAAAGTACATTAGTTCATCAGTAATCCTAAAAAAATAACACTGAGGCAAACACACATGCTAAAATAACAGCAACTTACTGACACATAGTAAGAAATAGATTATAAAAAAACTGAAACAGAAGTGGAAGGAGAGATAAAAAGCGATACTTATGTGACTGTTAATCACTCTTTCTTACACATAAATCCGCAAGACAATGTTATTTCTTATTAAATAAGGTGTAAGAACAACAAACCAGCCCCTTAGCTGGTCACACAGCACACTACAAACTTGTATATAGTGTACTTGTACTAATTAGTACAACTACAACAAAAATACAAGTCCAGATATGTTGGTTTCGAGATATTTTCATTATAATTAGTGTATTTTTTAAAATCTGAAATAACTTTCATAAACATCCCAAAGTAGTAACAATTGCCTTTTTATTACGAAAGCTGCATACATTAAAACTAAAGCAACGGAAACACTTGAGATATCACAGTAACCTCACATCTCCCATGTTTAGTCATTTTTAAATACAAAAAAAAGAACATGTACAAAAGTGCTTACATGGTGCAACTATTGAATTAAAGTTACTTTTAAAAAGAGATAACTGAAATTGTAAAATATTACTCCGCTGGAGAAAATAAAACCGCTACAACAAACAAGGAGAAAATGATCTGCAGCAGAAAAATATTCACTCAGTAACATGAGGGCCAGATGCTTCACTCACATAACTCAGCTGAATAAATAACACTCACTCATTCTCCCAAAACTCTCCCCTTTAGCCGGCATGAAAACCTGACATTTTAAATCCACATTAACACAAAACCTCAGAGGTTAGTTACGTTTAATAAAACCGTTCCCTTATATGGCACTTTTTGAGCAGCAATGCATTTTGCTCAATGTTCTATCTTTACAGCTCTAATGTTGGTTTAATGTTTAGAATGATTACATTTAATAGGGTTTTTAAAAAAACAAGTATTTAACACAGAGCACTATTGCTCGCAGTTCTGGCGATTGCTTGCTTGATTTGCAAAAATCTGATTGGCTGCTGTAGGACTGCATGATGTTTGATTCTGAATGCCTGAAATGGCAAGAAGTCTCTGGCGGTGGGCAGCGTATGGCATAAGGCTGCAGTGAGATTTAGCACTAAACACAGTCTGCTCATCAGCTCAGCTGTGGTTGTCCAGCATTGGTGCCGTTCCAAAACGAATGCATCATGGGTACTGCAACAGCTCCGGGCGCAGGGTGCAGCATGCCTGAACGGCTGAAGGAGGCGGAGCTAATAACTGTTCTCATGTCCAGCCAGGATGTAGAGGTTACTGAGAGCAGTAGGGTTATCTGTAGGCCGGCTCTCCAAAACAACAACCCTAGAATGCACAGAAGGCCACAAATATTAACACACAAATCAGAATCAACATGTACCATATAGAGGAGATGAGTGTAAAAGGGTGGAAGAAAGCCATGATTATGCAAATATTGAGGGGTTGTGTGAGGTTGGTGCAAACGGGAGGCTGGTCGTGTCCTCAGCAGCAGGCGACAGATGAAATTACAGCACTAAGACACAAGCCTGGCACTGCCAGTGTAAATAAAATATGGAGATCTCAGAGGGAGAGTGAAAGAGAGACAGAATGTCCTAAAGAGGGTCTTGGGGGTGGTGCAGGGCCATTGTGTATGTGGCATCAATGTATGGTGACACAAATACGTTTTTGTGTTGGCAGAATGTTGGCAGGAAACAGTCTGAGACAGCAGAACAAAACCCTCATCAATGAGCTTGGGTGTTAAATTGACAGACCTAATTTAACCCCGTACGTCATACAAAGCTTCGGTCCCCCCATAAACCTAACCCAGGGCTTCCCTCACTATAGAAACAAAACCAGTAGAGACACTACGTTCTCCCTGTTGGCTTTTTCCCTCCTCTTGTCTCTATTTCTGTCCACTGCATGTGCAAAGGTAAAAAGACTACATGTAAAGTTTCTGGGAAGACATAGAGGCAGAGAGTAATGTTTCCAGGAGACAAAAGAAAGAAAGAGAGACAGAAATGATTTGATCCGGTTCTAACCTGTCTGATCCCAGGAGTCTGAACACTCTGCTTGGGTCCGAAATCTCCTGTGTCACCTGCAGACAAGTGGAAAAAAAAAAAAAACCTTTAATAAACAACTGTATACCTGCCGAAAACAAAGTTCCAGGAGAGCTATTTAATGAAACTTTTGTACATGCATGCATATAAAAAAAAAAACACTTACTTGTCCACACATTTGAAAACTCAATGCAAAAAAAATTAACAAATAAAATATAATGCTGCTGGAGCTGTAACTACAAAACTATACAACTAGTTGATTCGTGAAGTTTAATTTGTTTACATAGGTGGTCTTTGTCAGAAAGACCAGAAAATTAAAATTTGCTGAAAATTTACTTAAATTTAACATTACATCACTTGGTCACCAATGGATCCTCTGCAGTGGATTTTGATGAGAGAGGACAAAATGGGATGGACTTTTTTATTGGAGGAAGAATTATTATGGATTAGGGACTCTATGGACTCCAGTACTTTGGCGGTTTGAAGTTAAACATTTGTGTGGATTATTGTGATGTTTTTAGCTGTTTGGACTTTCATTCTGACGGCGCCCATTCACTGCAGAGGAACCACTGGTGAGGAAGTGATGTAATGCTACATTTCTCAAGATCTTTTCCGATGAAGAAACAAACTCATCTACATCTTGGATGGCCTGGGGGTAGATTTTCAGCAAATTTTCAACTTTGGGTGATCCATTCCTTTAATAATGATAGTCAAACACCACAACCTCCTAATCAGACCTCGATCTACTCCCATCCCAAAAACTTTAAACAATAGGTGAAAATTTAGCACGTGGGTTGTGTTCTCAAAATACAATGGTTGGCAATGCAGGTGCACCACCTGGCAGGCTGTAAAGCTCTCCCTACACACACACACACACACTGACACACTCTTTTGAGGGGTGTAGGTGCCAACCGCTTTTCATTGGAGTCAGAGAGGAGGAAAAACAGCTGAATAATTTAATTCATTACTCTCTGGCCAGCTGGAGCTTTCTGATTGTACATGAATTTAACATCATCCATCACACCCTGTCATCTGTGTCTCACACACACACTCTCTCACTATCATATTTCATAAACATTGTGCTTCACCTCCAGAAGACCTTTGGCCTTTTATTGTTACACGCTACAGAGCCAAGGAACGTGAAACAAAATCTCACACACATAATACAAATACATACCATCTCTGCACACACAAGATGTTTCACCAGAAAGAGTGCTTGTGCTAGCATCACAGGTCTGAATGCATCAACAGATAAATAAATATATACTAATAATGCAATGTTGATACAATCTGCGTTTACCTCATTTGATTTGAAACTCTTCCCTTGCATCCCATGTTTCCAGAAGGCCAGAACACTGTCCTGGAGACACACTGACACAAACACACACACACATTTACATATATATATATATATATATATATATATATATATATATATATATATATATATATATATATATAGGCTACAGAGTCCTCAGA
>NW_015505645.1:622535-644131 GCF_001515645.1 Sinocyclocheilus grahami
ATATATATATATATATATATATATATATATATATATATATATATATATATATATATAAGGTTACACACACCCATCAAACACTATACAACAGAATAAAAGCAGATCACAGCTGTACGAGTGCAGAAGTGAATCTCTCACCTACGGAGTCGACACAGAAATCAAAGCTCAGCTCGGACGCCAGTTTCTTATTAGACTTTAGCTTTCCCTGCAAGTTCACTATTTTTACGTTCTCTAAACACACACATGAAAAGAGAGAACATTAGAAATCTTTAATAATTTTTGTGTTTATGTTTGTAAAATAATGATTATCAATGTGTATGTTGAATGTTGTTTCACTCACTGTCCAGGCACACGAGCACAGTGTCTCTCTCTAGCTGCGTCACGTGGATCGCATCGACCTGGTTACCTCCTACACCAAGATAAACATACACACTAACACTTTTAGGTCCATTTGACAGTACTGAAAAGCATGGTATAGGACAGTATGAAGGAGCAGAATCAAGTGTGTGTGTGTTTGTGTGTGAGAGAGAGAGATAGAGAGCGCGCCACACCTGAGCCGATCTCAGTGAACCAGGACGAGCAGGAATTGAGGTTGATGGTCTGGAAGCGAACCACCTGTCCCGGCTCTGTGCCCTGACTGACTGCCACACACACCAGAGGATACTCTTGCTCAGGGACCACCAGCATCTCAAACACACGCAGCGGACTGGGCAATGGGAAATCAAAGTGCTGTGAGAGAGAGAGATAAAGATTTAAAAGCTTCATAATGTAATATGCCATTATGTTTTATTCAGTCTGGATTTAATTCAACTTTCCTTCTTGCAAATATTGTTTTTTGCATGTCTAACCTTTATAAGCATGAATCTCTGCATAGGTTCGTACCACTGCAGCAAAACGATCCCAGACTGCAAAGCTCCGCAGAGATACTTGTGACCTGTGTATGGATTCCGCACTGAAAGAGAGAGAAAGTGAGCAGATCAAACTCAATCCGAATGTGTGTGTTTGTGTTTGTACAGAAGTGTTTAAAGCTTTACCGATGCAACACTTGTGGCATCCCTTTGTGTCGGGGATCTTGGTGGTGAGAGCAAATCTCCTGTGAAGCAGACAACAGTGTTGTTTTTGTTAACTAAATCAATTAAAAATAATTTTCGGAAAAAAAAAATAAAATAAAATATAAATATTAGATGAAAAACGTATACGTTAATCGAAAAATAAATAAGTTTAAGTTGGAATTCTAAAATTACTAAAACTGAAATAAAAGTAAAATAGAACTATAAAACAATTACTAAAACTGAAAATATAAAAATAAAAACTACTTCAAAA
The DNA here is from genome assembly GCF_001515645.1 of Sinocyclocheilus grahami. Taxonomy (NCBI): domain Eukaryota; kingdom Metazoa; phylum Chordata; class Actinopteri; order Cypriniformes; family Cyprinidae; genus Sinocyclocheilus; species Sinocyclocheilus grahami. The sequence continues at coordinate 623,859 of NW_015505645.1, forward strand.
TATAAACAAATACTATAATAGTAAATAGATAATTGATGAGATCTATGTTTCAGTTTTGCAGAAAAAAGGTTTAACAATCCTGAAAGATCCCTTACATCCAGCCAGACAGACGTCTTAGAGCAATTAAAACTACGTCTACACGTTTTTTGAACAGCACTTATTGTAGGATTGTTCATGCTCTTAATTCCTCTGGTGTCTATGCATCCGTATTTCACTCCTTATAATTGATAGGACATATATAGTTGTGTATGTGTTAGGGGTGTGCGGTATTGACAAAAAATTATATCTCAATATTTTCTGGGATTTTATCGATAACGATAATTAGACGATATTTTCGGCACACGCACTAGTCTAGACTTCACGTAATGTACGCGTGCGCTCTGTAGGGATGTTTTGAATGGTTTTTGCAAATTTGTCAAATCGCACATCGTTAAAACAACAATTACGATATTATCGCAGACGATGTATGTGTATGTATTTATATATGTATTTTAATGTTTGTTATTATTGTTGATGAGCTCACAAAGCAAAATTCCAAACAACTAGGGTGTTTGGCAATAAATAAATAAATAATACTAAAAGGTCATATATCACAGGTCAGTGATATAACTAATAGCTTTAAAAATATATATTTATGTATAAATAAATAATCTACTATATAATAAAACAATATTAAACTGTATATAATAGATTTATATAAAATAATGTTAAAAGATCAAATATTAGTTTTAACTTTAAAAAAAAAAAATCTTAAAATTATATATACATAATACATTCACATACATACATACACACAGTATTAAAAATGTGCCTTGATTTTTTTATTTTATTTTGAATGTTATTACTTCTTGTTTCTTAAGATCTAATTAAAAATAATCAAGGCATGTTAAAATTTACATATATAAAAAACACACATAAACCAATTTTTGCACGTTAAAATTTATTACAACCAAACTATTATACTATTAAACGATTTGCTCCAAGTGTAAGGACACTTTCTTTAGGAATGGCTAACAATAATTTTCAAAGTGTTTCTTAATTTTATGTTGCTAATAAAATCACGGCAAATATACTGTGAAATGTGCAAAAACTGTGTCTGTGTGTGTGTGTACCTGGGCAGTATCCTGTCAGGGAATCTGTGGGTGTGGAACTGAGTGGCCAGTCCAGGTTTCCTGAGCTGTTCAAACAGCCCAATCAGATTATGGGAATACAACTGAAACGTCTTCCCTTTAAATGAGAGATAACACACATCACACGCGTACCTTACACAGAGTATGACTACACACAGGAAATCCAACAAATAACAATTCATATCATTTGTGCTGATGAGAATGGAAAATGATGCCCCACAGAAATTAATAGTCATTACTCCCTGCACAAAGAAAAGCTGAGCTGTGTAGTTATGCAAGCTGAATCAAAATCAGATTAAGAATGAGGCCAGAAAGATGATGTGATATTAGCGGTGTGTGTTTGTGCTGTAGAGGACAGAGGTTTGACATTTTACCTTCTGATTATGGTGATTTAGGCATTAGAAGAGCCAGCAAGCAGTGAATCAGCCGTGATCACAGGAAGAAATGGATAGAAAGACAGACAGGGATCATGTAGGTACTGCAGAGAACCTCAGTAACAGAAAGACAGAAGAGCCACTCCCACATCACTCACCTGATAATGACATCAGATTATTATTGATTATGTACAGCCATGTGCATCGCCGTGGAAACAACTGAAACACATCAACACAGCAGGTTATGCGTTCATAGACTTGTTTTCTGTTCAAGGTCAAGGGTAAAGGTGAAAGGTCAGAGTTTAGGCTGTACCTGCTCCATGGTGGCTTCATGTAGCTCATTCAGGTTCAGAGTGTAGATACCGTCTTCAGTGCCAAATATCAGATACTGGTCTAAAAAAATTCAAACAGAAGTAGTAGTGTTTACAGGCTGATGATATCAAAGAACCCACAGTTCAAAAAAAAAAAAAAAAAGTTAAAAAAAATTAAGCAGCAAAACTGCTTTCAACACTAATTACATTAAGAATCAGCATAGGAGCGGCATTTGAGAATGAGCAGCAAATCAGCATGATTCAGCTTTGCCAAAACAGCAATTTTTAGTGAGATTTTAAAATATTACTGCTTTACTGAATTTTCGCTCAAATAAATGCAGCCTAGAGACTTACAGTATACACAGAGAAGATACTAAAAACACTATAAGTGGGGAAGTCATGGCATAATGGTTAGAGAGTCGGTCTCGTAACCCAAAAGTTGTGGGTTCGAGTCTTGTACCGGCAGGGATTGTAGGGGGGGGGGGTGAATGTACAGCACTCTCTCCCACCTTCAATACCACGACTGAGGTGCCCTTGAGCAAGGCACCGAACCCCCAACTGCTCCCTGGGCGCCGCAGCAAAAAAAATGGCTGCCCACTGCTCCGGGTGTGTGTTCACGGTGTGTGTGTGTGTGTGTGTGCACTTTGGATGGGATAAGTGCAGAGCACTAATTCCAAGTATGGGTCACCATACTTGGCCACATGTCACGTCACTTTCTTTTAATTTATAAAAATCTTAGCCATTACAAACTGACCCCAGACTTTTTTTAATTTACTTATACAAAAAAGTATCAAATTTAACATCAGACAGACATTTATGGTTATCGGCACTTTACCTTTAGTATCCGGGTGAATCCACGAAGTGGCACAGTTAATTTTAAGAGGACAACCATCAAAAACCTTTGAGAAACAAGCTCCCATCTGCAGACACGCAGAGAGGTAATATGTGAGCTTATGACAGTTATAAAATACAGAATTAAAATAAAGGACTGAGCAAATATCTGTTGAATATTGAGATAGGGAGATATTAGCATTTAATCAGCATAAGTGATGATGCGCGATGATGTCACTCACCAAGACTTTGGGAGTGGGCGGCAGGCCGTTAATAGCAGGTTTCTATAAAAAGAGAACAGAAAAATTAGAGAAGAGAGCAACGTTCTTTTCCTGCGTCACACTCGTCTCAGCAAGACACATACCCACACATACACACTTACAGGAAAATCTTTTCTCTCTTTCCTCTGTGGACGACCGGGAGGTGATTTTGAAACATCTCCATTTACACTTCCGTCTGAATCTTCCTCTACAGCGAGTGAGAGAGAAATTTGACAAAATTTGATCATTTATTATGACTCTCTGGAATGTGTAGTTCTGATCAAGTCTGGTCAAAATTCAGTGGTCAAACGTTGTTCAATATTGCACAACATCAGCATATTAGAATGATTTCTGAAGGATCATATGACACTGAAGACTGGAGTAATGGCTACTGAAAATTAAGCTTTGCCACCACAGGAATAAATTACATTTTAAAATGTATACAAATTATTATATTGTAAGTATATTATATTATAATCCATTATTTAAATTGTAATAATATTTCACAATATTACGGTTTTATTGTATTTTTAATCAGAGAGACTTTTGAACATTAGTATAATTTACTTATTCAAAATACTCTCCAATACATCTACATGAGAGTGGTACATGAACAGTAGCTGTGTATAAGCATGACTTGGAGAAGGAGCGCGTGTGTGTCTTACCATGGTCTGCGGTGTGTGAGAGCAGTCCTGGGCTGCTGACGCTCACAGATAGGTAGTCTGAGTGGGAGTGATCTGCGTTACTTCCTCTCTCAGGTGAGCTCTGTCTACGAGCCACTGGTACAGGCCCGTTCTCAGAGCCCGGGAGCCTCCGCACCGTCTGACAGCCGTCGCTCAAAGCAAACTCATCGGATTCACTGCTCAACCGAGGCTGAGAAGGCTGATAAGAATAAGAATTTCAAAAACACAGCAATAAAAAATGTATTATAGAGATGTACACTTATACACAAACTCACAGTTACCTTAGGAGGAAGCGGTGGTGGCCTTCCCTGTTTAAGAGTTGAACTGAGAGGGGGGAGATGAAACCGAGAGAGAAAAAGAATCAAATTACTTAATTGGTCTTTGCTTGTGATTCATTTTGCAGTTTTCTCATCACATATCAATGCTGATTTTACAGAATATGATACCTTACAACCTCAAGTGAGCAAGCCCAAGAAGAATATAAAGTCTTTAAGATAATGTTTAATGTGTAAGAGTGCCACACTTACAGATCAACATCTTCAAAAGCATCTTCTAATGGAGCCAAATGCCCTCTTCAGAGAGAGAGAGAGAGAGAAATGGACAAAAAGAGACAATATTCATGAGCTTATTAGTTCACAGTTAAAAGAAACTAAATAATGGAATGAATATCACATTTTTTACCAAACGTGATATCGTATTTTTCATTTTACCAGTTATAATGCAATTATTTACACCACACATCAATTTTTATTCATTTCCTTTAGTACTAAAAGCCACTTTTTTTCTCTTATTTGGGCTCTTGGTGAGAGTTAATTTTAAACCCTGCTTTGATGTTTCCATGGATCTGTTAAATGACAGCTACACAAACCAATTCTTTACAGTATAAACAACTCCTCCTCAACGCTCTTCAGAAGACTCCTTCAGTGGAGGAGTGCACAAAAGGTAAAAAGGAAAACGGGGAAAAGAAAGAACACAACAGAACAGTCAAAGTAGAGGGAATGCAAGCAGATCTCATGTGAGATTCTGCAGAAAGAAGGAAGTGCGTAGACTTGTGGGGACGTCAGAGAAATGTTGCAGACAGAACAGGGAAATGACTGCTTGCGGTGTTTTCATGCGGGTGGCAGTAGTGGGAATTAAATCATTCATAAAGTCACAAAGAAACCTTTTAATGGTTACCTGGAAGTGATGGGGCCCTCTGTAAACGGGCTCCAGGGGGAGGAGAAATCATTGTCTTTCGTCACATCCTGCAAAGAAAGAACCATATGTACACATGCTCTCTTTTAAAAACATGCAAGTCAGGGTCATTGCATACCTGATCTGGGCAAACAGACAATTTACTCATGCAGATATTTGCATGGAAAATGTTTGGTTTTAAGCTTATCAAACAATGAACTGCAAGTTTATTCTGTAGTGTGTGTGTGTTTAATATTAGTGATGTATTGACTATCTGGACTATGCAATGCTTCTCTCACCATCTCAGCACTTGCTTCAGTCTCCTTCCTCATGGGGGGCTCAAACTGAATCCTATCAACTGAAATACAGAGACGAAAGTAGACTTATTACTGCACTTATTAACCTAGCATGCCACTGACAAGACCTTTCACCATCAATTATCTGCACTTATTTTAATATTTTTGACATTCTGTTCAACACTACAGGAATGCTTTGTTTGTACAAAAATTGCTACAAAGTTCAAGCTGAAGTCCAAACATGTAGTACTATATCTCCACCACAGGGGGCTCAAGACTGCATTTCTATCTGAACTAATGGTAACACTTTACAATAAGGTGTCATTTGTTAACATTAATGTATTAACTAACAATGAACAATACATGTTACAGTATTTATTAATCTTTGTTAATGTTAGTTAATGAAAATAGTTATTCATTGTTTGTTCATGTTAGTTCACAGTGCATTAACTAATGTTAACAAATACAACGTTTGACTTTAATAATGTATTAGTAAATGTTGGAACTAACATGAACTAAGATCAATAAATGCTGTAGAAGTCTTGTTTATGCTTAGTTCATGTTAACTAATACCGTTAACTACTATTAACTAATGAACCTTATTGTAAAGTGTTACCGAACTAATAATAAGAGCTAAAACTCTTCAAGAGCAGAGTAAGACCAAGAGATGTCACTTATCATGAATGTGGTCTGGAGTATGGTGGTACATCATGTTCTTAAATAAAGGTCAAACACATGTTGACTTAGCTCTCTAAACAAGGACATATGATAAGACTTCTACAAGCCCCTAACCATAAAAGAAAACGTAGCATTTTTACAATTAAAAAAACAAACAAACCACACACATTTTTCTAAATGAGGACATCCCTGAATGTTCCCAATGTGAAGTTGTTTCATATTTAACTCACTTTTAGGGTAATAATCTTCCAAAAACCCACTCTACAACTATACAAATTATAGAATAGCATGTATTCTATCTTAAATCTTATCTGATCTTAACTATCAAATTCTCATCTGACAAATACAACAGATCGGTTACACAGATCTTTAACCAGAGACACCAGACTCCTCAGGCTACCCTTTTTTGGATTCCAAGGAGTAGCTTTTAGTAAAGATAATACTTAATAATTTTGATGGTAAATATGATCAGTATTATATATATTGAAATATAAGATTTCCAGCCAGGAACTAAATAGAGCACACAAAATAAGTCCTTTCAGCCAGTGGAACTGTTTTGGGGTTCAATGGGGATAGGTTAGACAGATTGACGTACAGTTGATCTGTGACTGGGTCCTTTCAGCACGAGAGCTCCTGCTGTGGGACGAGCGGATGGTGTGGCGCTCAGCAAGTGGCTGCGACCAGAGAAAGAATCGTAGTAAAAACGTGTTATACCACACACAATCGTTTGCACACATTTACCATTTAAAGCCATGTGCTCTCACACTCGTACACTGAAACTCTGACATTTACACACAAACTCTCACAAACTAACACACAGAATACATTCACAGACGTACATAATAACTTGCCATCTCTCTCGTGCATGCACACACACACAAAAGTCACATGGGTTACCTCCAGGTCATCTTCATCTCCCTGGCTGAAGTGAGACTGATGATTATCTGGGTTGTTCATCTTATCAAGTAGCTCTAAAGCTAACCGTCGAGTCAAAACTGTCTGAGCCACAAATAAGTGCTGCATGCAAAAACAGAGACAATGTAGTGCAAGTGGCTGCTTGTGAAGTGGACTATGTAATATTCAGACAAAAATAACAGAATAGAGGAATGTAATCAAGAAAATAGTTAATATTGAATGAATGGACACAGGTGTGTTGAACACATTTTTCATTTTACAAATATATTTCCAATTATGATACTCTTACATCAGCATATTGTGATTTAAACTACCGTTCAAAACATTGGGGTCAGTAAGAATTTTTTACTTTTATTTTTTTAAAGAAATGTTTCTTGAGCACCAAATCAGCATACATTTGGATGATTTCTGAAGCTTCATGTGACAGTGAAGACTGAAGTAATAGCAGCTGAAAATTCAGCTTTGCCATCACAGGAATAAATTACATTTTAAAATATATTAACAAAAAAAGTTATTTTAAATTGTAATAATTCAAAACATTACTGATTTTACTTTATTTTTAATCAAATTAATGCAGCTCTGGTAAGCATAAGAGACTTCTTTCAAGATACAGTATTGAGTTCAAGTGCACAATTCTCATGAGTTACACGAGTTTGTTTCATTGCATGCACACATAAACTTCCACTAAGAGTTAAAGAACTGTACTGTGTGGAATCATAAACAGATACAAATGGAGATTGATTTGAGAGGAAATTTTTACCGAGAGCAGCTTCTCAGCTGTTGGTCTCTTCTTAGGGTTTTTTGTGAGGGAAATTTTAACAAAATTATGGAAGGCTGTAGACCTGCGGAAAAGCAAGACAGTTAAGACAGAAAGGGAAAGAGACAGGGATTTAAGATTTTATTTGTAAAACACTCATTCAGAACACACTGTATATTTCTCTATAACTCAAATATAACAAACATATACATACAAACAGGCCAGAGAGACTCACCATTTGGTCTTGTCCTTTAGCTTGGGTGGCTGGAAGTTGCTTTTAGACATTAGAAATAAAGCCCTGCACATACACACAAAAAGTAAGAAAGAAGGGGAACACAAAGATACAAATATCTGAGTAAATATGTGAGGATTTGGTTGTAGTCTAATGGTTAATTATCTTGGCTTCAAACATTTTTGCACATAATTAAGTTATTAAGATTCACAATAACTTTGGGCCTGGAGCAAATGCCTTGGTTAAAAACATGTCTGCTCATTGGCAACAAGTAAGTGTGTGTGTGTGTGTGTATATACCTCATGGGATGAAGGTCAAACATGGGAGGCTGTAGTTCTGCCAGTTCTATAGATGTGATTCCAACAGCCCAGATATCACACAGATGATTATAACCCCCATTCTTCTCCACTGCCGCCACCTCTGGAGCCATCCTATAAACACAAACACAGAGCAGACGAGTAAAAAAGAATAAATTACATTTTAAAATATATTAAAATAGAAAACAGGTATTTTAATTGCAATAATATTTCAGAATATTTCTGGTTTTAACTGTAGTTTCAATCCAATAAATGCAGCCTTGGTGAGCCTAAGAGGCTTCTTTCAAAAACAACTTAAGGTCTGATCATTTGCTCGACTTTTACAGTCTTTTAATGAGTGAGGGTTGGTTCTGCCCGTGTGCTCAGTTATCAAAAAGCTCATCATGAACAGAAATACACACAAAGTCTGCTTAAGTCACAAAATGCTATTAAACTCTCCTGTTTATTGAAGGTTGTAGAGCTGCATTCTTGTCTCGTGAGCTGAACTTCACATGCACTTTGCGTGTCTACCCTCATCTAGCTGACTGTATTTGGCACAACAGTAGGTTATAGTTCACAGAAATCCTGAAGGAGCCATTCACTCTGAATAAGGCACTTATTGCCATGTTTCATTGTTATTTTGGAACAATGAAACGTCTTTCAGCGTTTGGTCATTTCACTGTTTGAACGGCACCTCTGCTGTTCTTATGGTAGACTTCTATTTTATAATGTGGATTATGAGATTCTACGCACGTTCACAGAGACTTAGACTTTTTTTTATGATGTTATTCAATTTTTTCCCCCATGTTGTAATACCTTTTCCGGACTTTTCAAATGTACAGAGAGCTGAAAAGAACATGTATACCAAGCATATTTAAATATAACTGCTTCTTCATCACAGAACAGGTCTTACCAGTAGGGCGTCCCAATGAAGGATTTCCTTTTTGCCATGGTGGCCGTTATTTTAGCAGCGACTCCAAAGTCGGCTGTAAAACAGGAAGATTTTTTTACCATTCAAATTCAATGGCACACAAGCACACACCCTGCAATTATTGCGTGACCATCTCACCTAATTTGACATCTCCATTGTCAGTGAGCAGAATATTCGCCCCCTATTGCACAATGAGTTGAGAGTTATTAACTAGCAGGAGAAAGATAGTTTGAAACAGGTAGAACACCAATATAATGAATACATAAAATTATTATAAAGCTGTATTACCTTGATGTCTCTGTGCATCTTCCCTTTGGAGTGCAGATAAGCCAGACCCTAAACACACACACACACACAAATCATCTCAAGATGTTTAAAGGTTTAATATAATATTACATAAAGTCTCTACAGCATTAGACCATGTGAAGGATGTGAACCATGTTTGAAGAACCTTACCTGTAATGTCTCTCTGCACACATATGAGATCTGCAGTTCAGAGAGTGGACCTGTAACTGCACATGTACACAGACACACACATATTTAGCAATGTCACACAGGATAAAAAAAATGGAGGGTGTATATTTCCAACACACACAACCAATTTACCATGATAAATGTCTTGTAAGGATCCTCCACCGCAGTATTCCATACAAATCCACAACTTCTCACGGCTAGAGAGATATAGAAAGAAATATATATATTTAAGCTTAAATGTGGGGCATTTAAATACATTTTAAATATCTGAAATCTTATGTTTTATAATTTTGCCATCTAAAATACTTAATTTATAGAAAAATCCAGTTATTTGTTACCAGAGGTAGCTGCCAAAATAAGCCACAATGTTGTGATGGGTGCATTCCTTCACCATAAAAATCTCCTGCTGGTCACACAGGATAAAAAAAAATGGAGGGTGTATATTTTCAACACACACAACCAATTTACCATGATAAATGTCTTGTAAGGATCCTCCACCGCAGTATTCCATACAAATCCACAACTTCTCACGGCTAGAGAGATATAGAAAGAAATATATATATTTAAGCTTAAATGTGGGGCATTTAAATACATTTTAAATATCTGAAATCTTATGTTTTATAATTTTGCCATCTAAAATACTTAATTTATAGAAAAATCCAGTTATTTGTTACCAGAGGTAGCTGCCAAAATAAGCCACAATGTTGTGATGGGTGCATTCCTTCACCATAAAAATCTCCTGCTGGATGATTGAGAAATCATCACCTAAAAGAGAGAGGAATCAATATATGAGAGCTGTATAAATTAAACGGTGAAAAGAAAGATGGAGTGCTTGAATCAGATATAGACAGCATATCAGAACTCGTGTTAGTTTTCATCTACTTCTCTAAGTTTACTTCTTACTTCATTCACTACAAGACCACTTAAGTGAACTTTTATGTGATTTTAAAACTTATGATAAAAACTAAGTGACCAACAGCATTTAAAATATAGACGATCCATACGCATCCACATGCACTGTAATCTAAAATCTTAAGTCAAATACTTAAATGTATCATGATGTGTCCTTTGGCCCATAAAAAAAAAAGAATAAAAATGCTATAATCCAAAATTTCACACCTCAAACTTCAAAACCTGCCTCGTTAAAGGAGTGACTCACACACCTTCATGTTTTAAACAGCTTTCATTCACCATGTGACTCAAAGAACAGGCATCTTTGCCCAAGCATATGATCTGTTTATGACTTTAAAGGGGTCATATGATGCGATTTCAAGTTTTCCTTTCTCTTTGGAGTGTTACAAGCTGATTGTGCATAGATAAGATCCCTGAAGTTGCAAAGACTAAAGTCTCAAAACCAAAGAGATAGGCTATGTCCGAAATCGCCCCCTATACCCTTAAATAGGGCACTATTTGAGGGAACAGCCATTTTTAGTGGTGTCCGAAACCATAGTGGACGTTCTCGAGTGCACTCATTCAATCCCACAACGCACTGCAAAAACGAGTGTACAACTGGTGCACGCTCAACGGCTAGAGAATGCCCATAACGCACCGTGAGAGTCACGCGCCGAATGAATTCCCGCATCTCGCCAGAATATGGCCGCAGCTGAATAATCAATCTGTTCATTTTTACAAAACGCTCATCCATGGCGTACAGCATAATGTACAACACGGGTATAAATTCATTGTAAATTGATTATTAAATTGTTTGATTAGGGTTTATACATAATTTCCGTGACAGAGTTCAAGATAAATCCTTTAATCTTACTACTGGAGCTGCTAGTTTGCTAGTTTCAAATGATTAATAAACAGCAAGCACAAACTATGCAAAAGCGGCATTCCTTCCGGTGCACTCAGTGTCCGAATTCACTACTCGTTTTCATTCACTCCTTCTAGTGAACTGAATTTGTGACCTAATGAAGGGAATAGTGAATGAGGGTATAGGGGGCGATTTCGGACACAGCCATATTCTTTATCAAAGTTAAGATTCTGCCACGCCCCCCAAAAACGGCTCATTCTAACACGCCCCCACATATCTAGGTCACTATGTGGGAATATTTGCATAATGCGCCCAAATGTGCACGCAAAGAAAGAAGGCGTGGTTTTCAGTAACCGCAGTTAGTGTTGAAGCAGCATGTCAGGGAGACGCTGTGTGTTTCAGTGCAAAAGCAAAAGCACTTTATTTGGCCTTCCGAAAGTAGATGCATTTAGAAATCTTTAAGATTACTTACAACAGAACAGCAATGCATTTTATGGACGACCGTTTCGTGAACCTAGGAGAGGAGGTAATTCTGACTTTGCTATGACAATCTGGCGCTTCTGAATCAGTATGTTTTGTTACTAGTTTAAGTATTTGCTATTGACTGTTCAAATGCGGAGTTTTGCACATCGTGTGTGTGTGTGTGTGAGAGAGAGAGAGACAGCGTCACATCACAGTAGACAGCTGTCTTAACCACGGCTTGTGTATTGCATCATTACTGTGTCTGTTCCCCTTTCGGGCTTGAACTGATGGTAAAACTAATGACATTATTTACTGTCTTTACATTTATTTTGAAAGATGAAGCTCGCGATTATGGTAAGGGGCATTACATTTCCGACGAGTGCTTGAGGTGTTCGGCCAATCACAATGCACTGGGTCAGCTGGCCAATCAGATCAGACTGCGCTTGTCGGAAGGAGGGACTTTGTAGAAAACGAAGCGTTTGAGAGAGGCGGGGCATAGAGGACCTACAATAATGTACAGTATTGGAAAAATAATGTGTTTTTTGAACATTAAAGCATGTCAACATATTCTGTTACACCAAATACACAAAATAATGATCTTTAAAAAAGCATCATATGACCCCTTTAATGGCTGTAGTACAGTAAATACGGCATTGTTTCCTGCAGGTGGTGCTGTTTCCTATACATAAGAATTGGTCATCCTGATGCTCAGAGAATCTCTTGATCGGTTCACGACAGCTGAAAAAATCATCACTCATGAAACTTACACAAACATTATAGATAAAGAAAAGAAAATATAAATACGATGGAGAAACGTGTCCTTCCTTAAGGTGAAATATGAATTACTAGATTTTAAAGTAAGATCATTACATTGTAAAAACTGCTTTTTAGTACAATGACAGAGGTAGTGACAGTTTCTTAAAACAACCTTGCGATATGTTGTATAACCTCAACCCTGTAATAGATGTTAACTGGCTGTAGCCACTTCTCTATTCTGCTGCAGACCTTTAACTTAGAAACTCACACACAAAACACAACCACCTCTTGCTTCACACCGACCTCATGCTGAGATACAGAAAAAATAACATTGCAGTCCGAACAGTAATGACTGGAAGGAACAATCAGTCACAATTTTGCATGTTAACACCTCATCCCTGGGACATCTGTAGCATCACAGTGTATGTGTGTGTGACAAACAAGAATCAGCATAGCTATGAAGTCAAGCCTACCGGCTCTGACCACTTCCTCTCCACTCAAGACAAACAGGCCATGCCCAAGAGTGTGTGTCTGGAAGATAATGTGAGTCTGTGTGTCAAAAACAGCAGCAGGGCCTGAGGGTTTGTCTGCTAAAAGCTAAACTCAGGCAGCTTCCTCTTGAGCTTGATGCACTTCTCAGAAAACAAGCTTGTTAGTACTTAGTAGTGTCAATTATAATAAATCAAGCAAGCCATAGCTAGGACTCCACTGACATTCTTTAAAATACACTACTGTTCGACGCAGGATTGTGGGTATTGCACATAATTTTACTCATTCCCGCAGGTTCCGTGCTTTTAATGCGGAAAATTCCCAAAAACACATCAAAGAAGCTCAGGATAGTTGATAGGATTAATCACTTGTGCGTTTTTAAGTCTTGCCAATTTAAACACGCATGTGATTTTAAACCATACAGTAAAAATACAATAAAAAGTATTACAGTAATATTGTAAAATATGACTACAACTTAAAATAACTGTTTTCTATCTAAACATATTAAAAAATTTAACTTATTAAATAAATAAATAAAGTTAAAAAAAAAGACACCAAAATTTTAAACAGTTAAGTATCTTACACTATAATTACAGCATAATATGTGTGGTTTGTATTCAAGGGAGACAATTCCATTTGTTTGTCATGAAATAGTTTTTTAATGGTCTTTTACACCAAAGCTGACAGAGCGAGAAGAAATGTATTAGGAAGGAATTAGGTAAATTCAAAATTCAAAACATTTGGGTACAAACTTAAAACTAGATAAACAACTTGCGTGAAAAAGCCTCAGAGACATTCATATGCAACTATAATGTCACTGATTAGATCTCTCTGTTCTGTCAACAAAATTTTATCTGATATTAGACAGAAGCTAATACCATCTAGGGCTGCACGATATTGGAAAAAACTCACATAGCGATATTTTATTTTTCTGCGATATATATTGCGATATGAAAATAAAAATCACCACATGACTTGAATAGTTTATTTGGAAAAATAAAAATGATTGGGGTGATTTTGTAGTAAATCAGCATAGGAAATAAACAAATTACAAGCATAGATAAATATAACAGAACAAACATACAAATGAAATAAGCAGTGCTTTATATTTTTCAGGTATGTCTAACAGTATTCAGGTAGGTCTACAGAAATTGAATAATCAAATGTAAAATAACAGCACAGTCTTCAATGTATAAATTAAATCTAATAAATCTGTGTTAATGCTACATTTTTCTTTGTTTTGTTGTTTGATTTAACATTCATAACACAGAAAGCCTCAGGAACATTAAACTGCTGTGAACCAATATACTGTTACACATCCATATTCTTTCTCAATTGTTTCCCTTCACAAGGATACTTGCAGAGCACAGTATTTCAGGCACAAATCGCAGAGGTGAACAGAATTTAGTGTTCACGTGCATCTGCGTGGGTCTCACCATGTCTACACCGGATGCAAGCGGCGTGGCGCGATGTGACAAAATACAATGAACCCATTATAATCAGTGATGCTGTCTACACTGGATGCGGCACGGCACGACAAATCCCCGACAGAAAACTGATGCCGCGTTCTCTTTATGACGTACTGACACTAGGGCTGTGACGGTCCCTGCTGCAACCGGCGGTAGTGCACGTGACATCATGCACTCTATAACAAGCATAATACGAAGTTTTGTATACAAGTGTAATAACAGTAGCGGAACAGTGAACCGTGTCTACACCGGACGCGACACCGCCGCGTCGCAACAGGTTGAGTCTGTCTAGTGTCTACACAGGACATTTGAACTCTGTGTCAGTATCTCATAAATAGAACGAAACAGTATACTGTCGGGGATTTGTCATGTTGTGTCGTGCCGCATCCAGTGAAGCATCACTGATTATAATGAGTTTTATAGTAGGGTGTATTTAACTTTCTTATTTAGGCTACTTTCTTGTCTAACTGTATTATTTCTTTGATATTTATTTTAGTGTTTTGCAGGCTGTGTATTCAGACGAAGCTGCGATTATGGTAAGGGGCGTTACATTTCCGACGAGAGCTTGCGGCGTTCGGCCAATCACAATGCATTTTGACACCACTAATATATATATATATATATCTATATATATATATAGATATATATATAGATATAGATATATATATTAGTAGCCTATATATACACACAGTATCTCACAAAAGTGAGTACACCCCTCACTTTTCAGCAACCATTTTAGTATATCTTCTCAAGGGACAATTCTATAGAAATGAAACTTGGATATATTTTAGAGTAGTCAATGTGCTGCTTGTATAGCAGTACAGATTTACTGTCCTCTGAAAATAACAACATGCAGCCATTATTGTCAAAATAGCTGGCAACAAAAGTGAGTACACCCTAAGTGATAACAGCTGTATGTCGTTTAACCATGCAAAGCCACATGTCCTATTCATCATGTTCATGTTTCTGTCTGCTTGACAGGTGTGCGCGGCGCGCTCCAAAACGGACAAACAAATTACACTTTGAGCTTCGGGCACATGTCCAATCGATCAAATACACACAAAAATATGTCAAAATTGGAGAGTATTTACTTAAACACAGTTTATGTCTTAAGTGGAGAAGAACAGTTGGGAGAAAATCCGATGTGTGCCAATATATTGTCTTAAAGTGACAGACTGGCGCTTGGGCCATCAAAATGCAAATCTGCTCTTAATCTGAATAACGTTATAGCTTTAATAAGCATTAATCTATCAATACATACACTGAAAACTATGCAGTGTTAATTTACATTTGATTACTTTTAGATTTCTTTTGTAGGCTATTACTTACCTGAACAGTAATGTTAGTAGAACTTCATGGAAAAATGACAGCACTGTTTATTTCATTTCATAGATGCCGTCTTTACTGTTGCTAAATTGCGGGACATGTTTGATAAAATGTTGAAAGTACAATCTGCACAAGATACGCTGTTCTTCAGGCTGAAATGTGTGTGCGCGGCGCGCTCCAAAACGGACAAACAAATTACACTTGAATTAAAATATTTTGACTTTACCCATGGTTAGATCACTTTACTAAGTACTTCCAATTAGGGCTGGGCGATATGTCAAAAACAGCATATCAATAATCGTCTTTAAAAACCGATAATATCGTCTACGTAAGCCCCACCTCCACCATGCCCAGCCCCACCGAGACAACATTGCCAACATGCACCATAAACACACACCATAATCAGTTTGGTCTTAATTATTGCCACAAAGTTTGGTTTTACTTTTCTTAGTTTGTGCTTAAACTAACAGAAAACATTAGCTTTGTTGTTATTTTAGTGTTGCTAATAATTTCCACTCTGTTCTTATCAAATTTGTGTTTGAAATGAATTTGGTTTTGTGAGGAGAACTGTTGAGGAAAAATAATAGAACCCAATTTTAAGTTCATCATGGTGAAGTTGGACATTCTGGCGGTGATTGTAAGAATGATAAATGCATGTTGATGTCATATAATAATTCCTTGAATAAAATATGCCTATTTTCCGATGTTTCTTTCTTTTTGGCATTATCGCCTGTGTAGACACATTTCATGATGGTAAGTTTAATTTCCTTAATTATAACAATTGCAGCGTTGTTTTTAAACTTGTAGTCAAGCTATAACGTATTTGATGTTTATCATGTATGACTAAAATCATGCAGGGATTAAAAACGAATTCTGAGCAAAAACAGAATTCTTTTTTTCTTTCTAGTAGCCTACTAGTTCGGAGGTCTCTTTTGGCCCGTTTTTAATGAAATAAAAATAACTGCTTTATTCATTTAGAAGCAGGATAATTAAAATTAAATTTTTGTATTGTAATTTTTATCATTTTTATTTTATTTAATCAAAATACAACGCCCACAATATAATATTCAGTGTTGGGCTGCCAAAACTCAGAACGCGTTGCGTGCATGATGAGGGGCAAGCTGAGAAGCCTATAATGTCTTCATCTGTTTGCAACAAAACTTTATAGCTTTGTTGCAAATGAATTAAAAATGTATAGTGCTATATCTCAGCTTAATTAAACAATTATATTGTATACACGGTTAAAAAAATCTGTAAAAATATTGCACTGAAATGTGCGGTGAATGAATTTGCATATTTTAATTATACCTGTCATGTTTGTGGTTTTTCATCATTATACAGTCTGTTTAAATAAATATTCAGAAACACATGCAGTGCTACTTTTTGTCTTTTTTCTGTTGAACATTTATTAAACTGCAGATCAAAATAGAATAGGCCTATACCCTAAATAAGTATAAATTATAGTGGAACGCATCTCCAAAATAATTGCATACACAGATGCACGTTGCCATTACAGTAGTCAGCACCGAACAACAGACAAATAAAATATAAACGGAGGTTACAAAAGTGATTCAGTCAAGATCAGTGAGGGATTTTCTTTCTTTTGTTCTTTGATTAACATTAATGACTGGCGGCAGCGGCTGCTGTCAATGCACGGATCCAATAGACCCTTGTTTTCTTTCTCAAATCTTTACGTTCACTTAAGACATAACCGATTGTATTTATAGGATATTTAGATTTAATTCTGTGTGTATTTGTCCATTCGAATGTGTAAGAATGCGAGAAAGAGAGCTCAGTCCAGTGTTTGCGTATATAAGTGGCTTTTGTGCGTGCGCTTTGTGTGTGTGAGAGAGTGTGTGTGTGTGTGTGTGTGTGCGCGCGCAGTACAGAAAACAGCACGCGAATGCAGAAGTGAGTTCTATTTTGTCTTCTTGCAGTTGAATCTTTTGAAATCACAATAAATGCTCATACAAAAATCGAGAAGCTGAATCGAAATGTAATTTTATTAGGGATGTAACGATTCACTCAACTCACGATTCGATTCACGATTATTATAATTTTTTTTAACAAAATGAGATTCAAGACAAATTATAAATGAAATGTGTCCTTTTATTATTGCTTGGACAAAATGCTGCACATTTCTTTGTGAAATTGATATATTATACTATAATAATATACTAATATAGCACTTGCATATTTCTGCTCTTTTGTTGGTTTTGATTGCTTCTATTGTCCTCATTTGTAAGTCGCTTTGGATAAAACCGTCTGCTAAATTACAAAATTGAAATATAATGTAAATGTAAATAACAAAACTAAATTGAAATTTTAAAACAAGCCCCAAATCAAATAAATAACACAGATAAAAGAAATCTCTTCATATAAACAAACTAAGGCTTCGTCTGTGCTCTTTCCATTTAAAATTAGAGGCAACCACTGCATTTTAATCATGATCCAAACAAAGATGCTGCATACATGAAACATGAACAGTTTTTAAACTAAATTAGATTGTAAAGTTTCAAAATATGAATGGTTTGACTTCAGTTTTGTTAAACTATAAATAAAAATATCTGCATGAAACAGCAGACGAGCTGAATGAGACGCAGATTCACTCTCTGCCAGCAGGTGGCGCTTAAAGCATTTCCTGGTTTCCGCTGTAAACAAAGCAGCGCTGAAATTATGAACTTTAATATGCATTATACTGAGGCAAGATGAAAAGAAAAAATACCATCTAAACTTTTCTAAAGACAGTATCTAAACTTTTCTAAAGACAGTAAGTTCCCCTCAGACATGCGTTCATATAATCCTACATCTAAATGACTCGCGATTTGTTTAGCATCTCAACTGTTTGAATCGTCACATATTTAAATCGATTTTCAACCGGCTCGCAGTTAATCGTTACATCCCTAAATTTTATAACAAGTAATTTGATTCCTGACCTTACACATCTGATCTGATTTCCGAAATTGGAATAGCTTTTCGATTCCCAACCCTCCTACTAAATTATTTCATTCTTGCATGCAAAAAGACCTGTATGGTGACTATGGGGCTATGTAAAATATTTTTTGCAACTTACTAGGTTTATCATTTGTAATTTTTTTCCCCAATAATGTCGATAATCGTCTGTTACCTGACTGTTGACATCGACTTCGCGATACTTACGAGACATCGTTGATATACGATAATATCATCATATCGCCCAGCCCTACTTCCAATGACAATGTTTGTTTCTCTTCATCTGGCTCTTAATGATTTTAGACATCTTTTTGGATATTTGATGCCAAACAAAGCCTGAGAGCATGAGAACTGAACAACTTTTACACAAGGGGGAAAACTGGCAGTTTTGTCCATAATTCAATGCTATAACTTGCAAATACATTATGTTAAATATGAACTAACTGCAATTGGACATGTGCGTGAGCTATCACCAAAGACCATTTCCGAGCAAGTATAAACAGTATGAGTATGCCAGCAGAGCCTGAACAATAATTAATTTCTCCTTTCATTCTCCATTGGTAAAAACAAAACAGGATGTGTCATATGAGCTACACCACACCTCCTCAAGCACAAGAGAATGGCTTCATACTCACCGGGCTCAAGTTTGATGATCTTCACTGCTGCAAGTTCTCCAGTGGAGATGTTACGAGCCTGCAGAATACAAACACAAGGAGGGAAGAGTGATTCAAAAAGGAGAGAGCGAGAAAAGTTTCCGATCAAAACACTGGAATGTGAGCGTGTAAGTGAGAGCCATGTCTCTGATGGAAACAGTCTCATCGTTTCCAAATGGAAGTAGGTCGACAGCCATCAAAACACATAAGCACACACGGAAAAGAGACTTTTGGGCTGTCCTGGGTGAAATGTCTATTTATTATCTCTATTTTAGACAACTAGTTTTAGGGTTTGCACACTTTATAGCCAGTGAATTTTCTTACCATTTCTATGAATGTTTTATGATTAATGGATATAGATTTTTATGAACTTTATAGAGACTCACAAAGAGAAATTTCAAATTCACCATACAAATATAAAATGACACTTATAAGATTTTTTGAATCCAGATCTAGAAATCACCATTTTCAAAATTCCCAGATAGGATTTCTGTGACTGTGTGAATTTTGTAGCTTGCCATATAACCTTCAGGTGTGATTTAACAGTTCATAAAAGGTGTTTATCTTAGGACCGTGCCAGATAAACAGGAAAAATATGACTGTGTGTGTGTATGTTTGAGACAAGAGTAACAAGACACATTCACATCTGAGGGAGAAAAGCAAGTGTTTGGGAGGAAGTCACATGTGGCCTGAGCCTCAGTGAGAAAAACACAGCCCACCACACGTAACACCAATTCCTGTCTATGCTGTCCATCGTTTACACACAACAAAGTGTATCAGTATGACTGCTTTGTACTATCTTTACTATAAAACACACAGTAGCACCATGAATGCTATCAGTTATCTGGACCAGGTAACTACATTATTATTACCTGGCAGGCGAGATTACAGTAACCATAGCACGAATACAATTAACTAATCTTAATACCATTTAAACTATATACTGTAATCCATTATGATTCAGAATACAATTCCTAAACTAGTTTGTGACCAGTAAACTAGCCCATTTTGAAATGTAAACGAGGGCTGAACAATATATTGAATAATTACAATATATTTGCAATGGTTT
>NW_015505645.1:644693-666930 GCF_001515645.1 Sinocyclocheilus grahami
TATGGTGACTATGGGGCTATGTAAAATATTTTTTGCAACTTACTAGGTTTATCATTTGTAATTTTTTTCCCCAATAATGTCGATAATCGTCTGTTACCTGACTGTTGACATCGACTTCGCGATACTTACGAGACATCGTTGATATACGATAATATCATCATATCGCCCAGCCCTACTTCCAATGACAATGTTTGTTTCTCTTCATCTGGCTCTTAATGATTTTAGTCATCTTTTTGGATATTTGATGCCAAACAAAGCCTGACAGCATGAGAACTGAACAACTTTTACACAAGGGGGAAAACTGGCAGTTTTGTCCATAATTCAATGCTATAACTTGCAAATACATTATGTTAAATATGAACTAACTGCAATTGGACATGTGCGTGAGCTATCACCAAAGACCATTTCCGAGCAAGTATAAACAGTATGAGTATGCCAGCAGAGCCTGAACAATAATTAATTTCTCCTTTCATTCTCCATTGGTAAAAACAAAACAGGATGTGTCATATGAGCTACACCACACCTCCTCAAGCACAAGAGAATGGCTTCATACTCACCGGGCTCAAGTTTGATGATCTTCACTGCTGCAAGTTCTCCAGTGGAGATGTTACGAGCCTGCAGAATACAAACACAAGGAGGGAAGAGTGATTCAAAAAGGAGAGAGCGAGAAAAGTTTCCGATCAAAACACTGGAATGTGAGCGTGTAAGTGAGAGCCATGTCTCTGATGGAAACAGTCTCATCGTTTCCAAATGGAAGTAGGTCGACAGCCATCAAAACACATAAGCACACACGGAAAAGAGACTTTTGGGCTGTCCTGGGTGAAATGTCTATTTATTATCTCTATTTTAGACAACTAGTTTTAGGGTTTGCACACTTTATAGCCAGTGAATTTTCTTACCATTTCTATGAATGTTTTATGATTAATGGATATAGATTTTTATGAACTTTATAGAGACTCACAAAGAGAAATTTCAAATTCACCATACAAATATAAAATGACACTTATAAGATTTTTTGAATCCAGATCTAGAAATCACCATTTTCAAAATTCCCAGATAGGATTTCTGTGACTGTGTGAATTTTGTAGCTTGCCATATAACCTTCAGGTGTGATTTAACAGTTCATAAAAGGTGTTTATCTTAGGACCGTGCCAGATAAACAGGAAAAATATGATGTGTGTTGTGTATGTTTGAGACAAGAGTAACAAGACACATTCACATCTGAGGGAGAAAAGCAAGTGTTTGGGAGGAAGTCACATGTGGCCTGAGCCTCAGTGAGAAAAACACAGCCCACCACACGTAACACCAATTCCTGTCTATGCTGTCCATCGTTTACACACAACAAAGTGTATCAGTATGACTGCTTTGTACTATCTTTACTATAAAACACACAGTAGCACCATGAATGCTATCAGTTATCTGGACCAGGTAACTACATTATTATTACCTGGCAGGCGAGATTACAGTAACCATAGCACGAATACAATTAACTAATCTTAATACCATTTAAACTATATACTGTAATCCATTATGATTCAGAATACAATTCCTAAACTAGTTTGTGACCAGTAAACTAGCCCATTTTGAAATGTAAACGAGGGCTGAACAATATATTGAATAATTACAATATATTTGCAATGGTTTTGCTGTTGACAATAAATTAAGCAAAATTGTGAAAAAAGTGATTATTTTAATTTAAACTTTCTATTTCGATAAATCAACTCAGGATATAATTTTTAATTATGTAAAAAACCTTACTGCTGTAAAAATTGCTGTTTTTAAGTATGTATTGTTCTATTTAAGGCTCTTTGAAATCGGTTTTATTTTTCTCTAAATTCTGTTTATTTTCCCCCAACTTCTATGTTTCTGTGGTTAAGTTGAATTTTAATAATGAAAAAGCGTGTCTAATCAATTAAATTCATTAATATTTAATATATTATTAAATTTCAACAATATTGGTGCACATACATTTTCTTAAGCAAAAAGTAGTGTAGAAATTTAAATGAGCTGACTGGATAAAAAATGATGGCTCTGCGGTTAAAAATAAATAAATAAAGAAGTAAAAATAAGCTGTTTAAAAACAAACACATAATGAGTTATTAAATATAATTAAAACAAATCCTGTGAAAAGGAAAAAAATATATACATTTATAATTGAGATAATAGTTTTAAGTGTATCATCCAGCCTTACAGTAAACGGTAACCTTAGGACCCTAATGTAATCAGCCGGATCAATGCTGCTGAACCCTCAGATCATCCACATAACCAGCAGCCACACAACCAGCCAGGAAGTGTGTCCAGCGAACAATAACAGAAGCAGTGAATGTAATATGCAGACCAACACACACACTCCTGCACTCTGCTGAATGAATGGAAACTACAAGATTCACCAGATTTCCAAGCACTTCCAGACCGCTGGCTACATCCAAATTCCTTGGGGACAAAATGTGTGTGTGTGTGTTTAGTCTTCAAATAAACAAATTAAACACTCATGTTGCACTCAGACTCAAGCCAAATGCAAGGTAATAAATCTTTGATCAAAGTTTCCATGAGATCAAGTAAGATTTTTTTGAATCTCGAGTATAATTCAGAACAAGAACTTACAGATCCCAAATGCCCTTTTCATTTTCAAATATTTATTTCTACTGCATTTCTTAGCAAAAATGTATGAACAAAATTATTTTTTTAGCCAGAATAAACCAAGAAATAGATATTAACATTTTCTGAAGAGTTGCGTTTTCATGTGTAAAAAAAAACTGGACAAGTTTTTATTTTTGGTTTTAACCAAGGATTATTGGTTTGTTCAAATCTATTACTCAAGTATGAGCAGCAATAATAATAATAATAATAGTGATGCTTGCCACTAACTGCATCACCTAAATATTTAATTTTCTAATGGTTTCTATCAGCTTTTTTTTTTTTTTTTTCCCTACAAAAGACACTATTTCACAGGAGTATTCGCTAGGTCTACTTACATAATAAAGTTCAAACCAAACTGTTCTTTTCACGGAAACGACCAACCACATATGTCATTAATACACTGAAATGTTATTCTTCTCACAGGAGCTGCTACAGAGACATTTTCTGACCTTATATGGCCTTTTTGTCTTGAGGGATTTGGAAAGGCAGTAAATGAACACATGCCGTGATAATGCTCGGTCAGGAATGAGTCTCTTTACATTCAAGAGCTTTAAATCTATGCAGGACCTATTTCACGTGTGGTATGACAGTGTACAAGTCAAACATTTCATGAATGTGACTTGCCACACTTTAAAAGTTTTTGGCTTCCTAAACAGCTCAAAAATAACATTTTAATAACTAAATAAATGCATTATTAATTGATCTTGCTACTGCTCATATAATTAGCCCTATGTATGCAAATAGAACTAAAGTGCCTAAGGCTGATGACTCCTAAAATTCCAGACCCAACTCGGAAATATTACAACCACATAATCATATTTAACAAACTGTTACTGGCTAAAATTGAAGCCTAATATTAGCTATACACACACACTCCTGAAAAAAAGTTTGGGATCAGTAAGATGTTTTAAAGAAGTCTTCTTCTGCTCATTAAGGCTGCATTTATTTGACCAAAAATATAGAAAAAAAAATATTTTAAAATACTATTACCATTTAAAATAATGGTTTTCTATTTTAATATATTTTATATTTTTTTAATAAAATATAGGAGATTTTAAGCTGTAACTTACATTCAGTTATTTGGACACATGTCAAAATTATTGACGGGTGTCAGGAAGTGTTAACCGTCCAAAACAGGTGGTTTGTTTTTAATAGTTTCCCCCTCATTGTAAGAAAGAGAGTTTAAATTTGTTTTAATGTTTTAATAATTAAAGTTCATTTTCTGTCTGAATCTCCGTGTGTAGAGCTAACTCAGCTAACTTCTGCTAACTGATCTCACAAAATCACTTCAGTTTTAAACGTCATTTTTAAAGACAAAATATAAACATACAAAGATGTTCATAAAGTATAATCCAGTTTTTATAGATATATAGTTGCATTTAGCTGGTGAGTGTTTTAAGTGCCTTTCGCTCTCGTTGATCAGCCGAAGCTAATGCTAATGCTATCAACAGCGTCAATCAGATCATCTGCGTACAGCAAAAGTTTGTTGTTTTTGTCTTGTAGAGTGAGTCCAGGGGCTGTAGACTGTTCCAACTTCTCCAACATCTCTCTCTCTCTCTCTCTTTCTCTCTCTCTCTCTCTCTCTCTCTCTCACACACACACACACACACACATACACACACAGAGAGAGAGAGAGAGAGAAAAGCAAACATAATATATAAAAGCAAACACAATGTTTAAGCATTACACATCTCTTTCACTTTAATTCTCTCGCTGAATTTCACTGTGCATTATGTGAGCAATAATGGTACCATTGTAGAGACAGAGTAGTATCTGTTAGACAATAGTTACAGTCAACAGTTATAGTGAAAAATAAATAATTAAAACAATATATAAAATAATTAACTGGTGTTATTTATTTTTGGTGTTTTCATGTGTAAGATGTGTATATCTTTTCCTTTCTTTTTCTTGGTTTAAATGGTAAATCTAAACGTTCTATTGCTTATGCTTATAGTGCATGAAAACTGAACAAACCAGTCAGAACTGTGTTTTTCAGTAAAAGACGAGTAATGATCATTCTTTAACTCGTCTTTTTTTAAAATCTTTTTTCTTTTCTTTTTATATAGCGTACATGCAGCGCCATCTGACGGATATACTCAGACCCACATGCGAAAATCACGTACCACGTGATTATGTTTAACTTCAGCAGAGGTCTGGATAATGATTTAATCCTAAATAATGCCACTGAGAACAACAAAAACACTGAATTGAAATAATACAATAAAAATTAAAAATATGAGAACTATATGTTAGACCAACCGTGCCTGACCAATTAGAAACAATAACGCCAAGGTCTCTAAGCCCCGCCCATTACTATGGTTACTCACCCGACCGTCCCACAGCGCCACTAGGCGATCTAATGGTGCGCTACACATTCGTTTTCAGATGAGAATGAGCCTCCATCACTGGCTGCTGATTTCCAGCATCGCATTCGTCTCATGATCGCTGTTTAGAACCGAACCGACCCGAATACTGAGCAAAACACCCAGTGCGACATGGCACGAGACAAAAAGGACAGAGACAGCTGGGGTACGTTCACATTTAATATAATAAACCATCCAGACGCGAGACACACTACGAGACGGGTTATTGTGCGATTCTGTAAATTATGAGGATGCTGTTACATAGACACTCTGTCTGTATGTTAAGGAACGCACACAAATAAACACAAACAAAAACAATGCTTTTTCCCTGCTCAAATCAGCTGATTTGGTCCGGACCACAGCCCTGTTCCGCCCTGTATCTGTGTGTGCGTCTGTGATGACAGCTGTAATGTCTATATTTAAAAGCAATGTGACATTTGCGCTATTGCAGGCCTAATGTCTGTGGAAACACAAATTGGTGCTCGTTTGTAAAATGCACCCACCCATTTCTTACAAATCCCAGTCGATAATATGCTTTCTTTTTTAAATAATACATCTTTGTGTTATTGAGACTGATGTTTCAGTTGAATTTATTAGATCACACGTCAGTTTTTCCCTCATTGCAGTGGTTAAAATCAGAAGTGATCTGACTGTGTGTGAAGTGATGTGCATTGATGACAGTGACCCACATAAGCAGAGCTCTGTACATCTGCTACAGGCCTACATGGAGATGCTGGTTTATATAATATATATGGTAGCCATATGGATGTCTGCTGCTCTTAACAGGCCTGACCAGGTGAATATGACATTATAGATAGCAAGAGAGAGAGAGAACAGGAGAGATAGAGAGCTCTACAAGGTGATTTGAATGTAAATAACTTACAGTGTTGGGACAGTAATGGTGTTGCTTTGGTGCTAACCAATGGCAGAAGTGTAAATGCAATGCTGTGAACAGCTTCATCACATCCTTATAATTTGAATTAGCCCTGGTTGAAAATATCTAATGTTAGAAATGTTCTAATTCCCTGTCAATATCCATAACTGTTCAGTTGCATTTAAGAAATGCTTGACAAATGCATCAGTTTAAACCATTAAAACATCTCTATGAGCCACATCACACTAGCCTTGATGACAGAGGTTAAGATCATCACTAAAGCTCCATTAGGGTTGTCTGCTGCATTAAGCTTTACTAAAACATGACTCCACAATTTCTCCCAGGAGAATGTTAGATTGAGAAAAGAGAGATTTCATCTTGAGTCTTTGCAACTAAAATATTCTTCCATAACGTTTGTCTTATGATCACTTGTCTATGATGTGGATTTAGGCCTCATTTGATATCAAATAGATGATTATCTTAAAGGGGTCATATGATGCTTTTTTAAAGATCATTATTTTGTGTATTTGGTGTAACAGAATATGTTGACATGCTTTAATGTTCAAAAAACACATTATTTTTCAAATACTGTACATTATTGTAGGTCCTCTATGCCCCGCCTCTCTCAAACGCTTTGTTTTCTACAAAGTCCCTCCTTCCGACAAGCGCAGTCTGCTCTGATTGGCCAGCTGACACAGTGCATTGAGATTGGCCGAACACCGCAAGGACTCGTCGCAAATGTAATGTCCCTTACCATAATCGCGAGCTTCATCTTTCAAAATAAATGTAAAGACAGAGCCCGAAAGGGGAACAAAGTCACGTGATAGACACAGTGATGATGCTGGTGTGTGTTTGCAGTACACAAGCCACGGTTAAGACAGCTGACTCCACTGTGATCTCTCTCGCTCTCTCTGTCTCTCTCTTACACACACGAGCGCTCGCATGCACACACACACACACGATGCGCAAAACTCCGCATTTGAACAGTCAATAGCAAATATTTATACTAATAACAAAACAGTTGATTCAGAAGCGCCAGATTGTCATAGCAAAGTCAGAATTACCTCCTCTCCTAAGATCAGCTTGTAACACTCCAAAGAGAAAGGAAAACTTGAAATCGCATCATATGACCCCTTTAAGCATAATGTGGCAATAATGTTTCATTAATTCACAAAAAAAAAGTAGTTTCCCACACACACCCAACCAAAGTTATTATTGTAACGATTAAAAACATTTTTGTTTGTAAAAAAGTTGAAGTTATATATATATACACACAAAAAAAAGGAATTTGAGAAAAATGGAAATAAATTAAAGCTAAACTGAAATAAAAATTAATGAATAATAATAATAATAAAATGACAAAGACATATCAAAATGACCAAAAATGTAATTATTACAATGAAAACAAAAAATATAAAAATAAAAGCAAATTCAAATATTAATATAAAATATTATATAAAAAATACTAAAATAACACTGGATGACAGTGTACTAACAAGCAGACTGTCACTTATTTTGGTAATGTGATATTGAGGTATCAACTCATACATTATGATCCATATAGAGCACTGCAGCTTTAAGAACATTAACAGCACTGTACAGGCGTCTCTGTCGGCTGCGGTTTGCATACATTGCCAAAGATTATGTCTATGGTTACAAGTTACCACTTCTGCAATTGCAGAAATAACATTTAAATGTGGCTGTTCAGGGTCTTTCGTGGATAAGAACGTGTATGACTGGAGCTCAGAGGAGGAGGAGACGGATGGACGGGCGCGTCCGGTGCAGGTGTTGGTGGTGAAAGATGACCACACGTTTGAGCTGGACGAGGCTGCGCTCTGTAAGATCCTGCTGGCTGAAGAGGTCAGAGACAGAGAGGTGGTGGCCATCTCAGTGGCGGGAGCCTTCCGCAAGGGCAAATCCTTCCTCATGGACTTCATGCTGCGTTACATGTACAGCCAGGTGAGATTGGCTATAATTCATAAAGTAGAAATACATGTATTATTGCTCTCAGACTAGTTCCAAATCACAATCAGTTTCTTGTTTTAAGTTTGTGTAATCTGTAATATGTGTGTTTGCATTCAGGCCAGTGATACGTGGCTGGGGGACCCGAACGAGCCGCTGACAGGATTCTCATGGAGAGGAGGGTCAGAGCGGGAGACCACTGGCATTCAGATCTGGAGTGAAGTCTTCCTGGTGGACAAACCAGATGGTAGCAAGGTAAGATATTTTTATGTTTTTGGAAAGATGCTTACCAAGGCTGCATTTATTTAATCAAAAATATGATAAAAACAGTAATACTGTGAAATATTATTACAATTAAAAATAACTGTCCTATTTGAATATATTTAAAAATGTGATGGTAGTATATACTCCTTTTCGTGGCTTGAGTGAAACTATAATCTAACATATTTGTGTAAGGCAGAGCCTGTAACTCAGCCCCTGTATGTGAAAATGAAACATGAGAGGAAATTTCACGTGTGGTAGAAATGCATTACGCAGTTTTTCCTGTAGGTGGCAGTGCTGCTAATGGATACACAGGGGACCTTTGACAGCCAGTCCACTCTCCGTGACTCAGCTACTGTGTTTGCCCTCAGTACCATGATCAGCTCTATGCAGGTAGTACACAGAAAACACAGTACACCCTCCCAATAAACTGTGACCATATTTTCAGTAAAACTGAATGGGACCTTGACGTCATCTTTTTTTAAAGGTGTATAACATATCTCAGAATGTTCAGGAAGATGATCTTCAGCATCTGCAGGTATAGTGACACTCATTTTACCACCCGCAATGCTGTTGAACTATAGTAGTTATCAGACTTTTTAATGACAGAGTTTAATGAGATTCAATACTATTAAAAATTGATTTATAAAGCACTATAGAAATAGAGTGTACCAAAAAGTGCGGTGTAATTACAAAAAGAAAATATAAACAAATAAAACATTAAAAATACATAAATAAAATATTTATGGTGATTCCAAGTTTATGCATGAAATGAGATAAACCTGACAAGCTTGTAAGCCATCATTATTTGAATGTTAAACAGAAAAGCCACAGGTATGAAATGAATAAATATCTTTAAAAAAAAAATCTGTGCTTTTGTTTTTGTTATAGCTTTTCACTGAATACGGCAGACTGGCCATGGAAGAAACATTCCTCAAACCATTTCAGGTATTTGCTGTATTTTAACACTTCTGATGGCCTCTATTAATTTTAAAAATCAGTTTGCTTCTTGTAGTTTCATTCTGAAACAGACTGTTCTTCATTAAAACTGTCATTATGAAATGCTTTTTGTGTTATTTCACTAGTCAATGATCTTTCTGGTGCGGGACTGGAGCTTTCCATATGAGTTTCCCTATGGACAGGAAGGAGGAATGAAATTTCTGGAGAAAAGATTAAAGGTCAGTAGGTTAATATAAGGAAAAATGGAAGGGCTAACATGAAAATCCTGAGCTCATTCAAATAGAACCTCCACAATGTGTGTTTATGTGTAGATCTCAGAGAATCAACATGAGGAGCTGCAGAACGTGAGGAAACACATCCATTCCTGCTTCACCAACATCTCCTGCTTCCTCATGCCTCACCCAGGACTCAAGGTGGCCACAAACCCACACTTTGACGGCAGATTGAAGGGTATGTCGACAGATGTACGCTAATCAGTAGATTGTAGCTGAGCTCAAATATGTGGAAGCTATGTTGGCGTCCTTAGACTGTGAAGTACAAAAACAAAGACACCTGTTTCCAATCATGTGTTTCAGAGATCGATCAAGAGTTTATCAATAATCTACAAGTGCTTGTTCTGTGGTTACTACGCCCCAAAAACCTGGATGTAAAAGAGATAAACGGAAGCAAAATCACCTGCCGGGGTCTTCTGGAGTACTTCAAGGTAAGTTTTGTTTGAGTTAAAATCACTACTACTAGGAATAAAATATGAATGAACCAACCAACATGTTTATTGAGAATGCACCAGTATTAAAAATCTGTCTGATAACTTTAAAAATATTTTTTATTAATGGCAGGCCAATAGTAATATTTTATGTTTTGTGTATCACTAACAGTGCTCATAAAAACAAAAAATATGTTATTACTCATGCATAAAAATGACATAGTACATGCATAATACTAAGCTAACAACAGTTAAACAGTTACCAAAAGTGAGTCGTCCAAAACTTCAGAAGAGTAAGTTGGATGATTTTGGCTTTTATAACTAGTCCCGCAATGTTCTGTAATGTTCCAGAAATCCCTAGAATATTCCAGAATGTTACAGAAACTTCTAGAATGTTTCCATAAAATATCTTTAAAAAACATGTAAAATAGTACAAATACTTATCAGTACTAAACCAATGTTTCATAATTAATGATAGAAGTTCTAATATTTACCTGACCTAAATATTTGCCAAAATATTGATGCTACGTGAAAATAAATAGGGCAATAATAATTAGCACCACAGAATTACAGTAGAACCATAAAAAATTAAGTGAAGCAAATTTTTGTTACATTGTGTAATAAAAATAAAACACTAAAAACTAAAATGAATTCTTTAAAGTGGCATCACAACATTATGCCTTTACTGTATAAAGTATAGTACAGTTTGAAAAATTGATATTTTAAGATTGGCTAAACATATTTAACAGTGTTAAATGAGGCAGTGGTAATCTAATTGTAAAAATAGAAGAAATGAGAATGCAGAATTATAAACCCAATATCAGATAAATCTATATATAACCCAATATCAGATCAGTAAATACAAAATCTTCAACCAACAACCAATATGGTACCAATATATCCAATAATAATAATGATAAATGCAGTTTATAATTGTTACAGTACAATTTGACATTTGGAATTCTTGAAGTGAACTGAGCAGCTGTTTATGATTTTAGGCATATATCAAGATTTACCAGGGAGAGGAGCTGCCACATCCGAAATCCATGTTACAGGTATGACCTCTTAACCTTTAGTACACACGTTCCACATCCACAGCCTGACACACAGTAAATACACCCAAGAGCTATTAGCAACATACAGTATGACAGGGTTAGGATGTGTTTGTGTGCACAGGCCACAGCAGAAGCAAATAATCTGGCCGCAGTGGCTGCAGCTAAAGATCTATACAACAGGAAGATGGAGGAGGTGAGTGTGACAACTATAAACAGCTGATTTCTAATGGTGTAAGTGTGACTCATCTTCATCAAATTTGTTTTACGGTCCAGGTGAGTGGAGGAGATCGGCCTTTCCTCGCACCGAGCGCGCTGCAGGCGCGTCACTTGAACATCCGTGAGGAGTCGTTGACGTTGTTTCGCAGCGTGAAGAAAATGGGTGGGGAGGAGTTCAGCCGGCGTTACCTGCTGCAGCTGGAGGCGGAGATCGACGAGCTGTTTGTGCAGTACATCAAACACAACGACTCCAAGAACATCTTCCATGCGGCACGAACACCCGCAACGCTGTTCGTGGTGATCTTTGTGATGTATGTGGCCGCAGGGATCACGGGGTTCGTGGGTGTTGACATCATTGCAAGCATCTGCAACATGGTGTTGGGCTTCGCGCTCATCACTCTGTGCACCTGGGCATACATCCGCTACTCAGGAGAATACAGAGAACTGGGTGCCGTCATTGATCAGGTGGCCGGAGCGCTGTGGGATCAGGTAAAACACAACATTTCAGAATCAGAATGTTTACATATCAGGAATCTGTTATGGTGACAGAAGCTTCCACAGCACAAACAGAATGACAGACACAGACAATAAAAACAGAATAAGTAATAGGAAATAGCAGTATTCAACACATTTTTGAAGAAAAGCACAATATACAAAATAGACAATAGATGGTATTTGTGTGTACAGGTGTGTTATGTACAAATGCAAGGGAATGTAAATAAGAAGCATGGTATTAAATAAATGTATAAGGTATAAATAGTGTTGTGTTTTACGTTTATTGTAAAGTTAACTGTTCATGAGATGGATTGCCTGAAGGAAGAAACTGTTCTCATGCCTGGCCGTTGTGGTGCTCAGTGCTCTGT
Organism: Sinocyclocheilus grahami; assembly: GCF_001515645.1. Classification (NCBI taxonomy): domain Eukaryota; kingdom Metazoa; phylum Chordata; class Actinopteri; order Cypriniformes; family Cyprinidae; genus Sinocyclocheilus; species Sinocyclocheilus grahami. Next base: position 656,591 of record NW_015505645.1, read on the forward strand.
AGTGCTGACCAGACGGCAACAGTTCAAAGAGGAAGTAAAAGAGGAAATAAATACTTACTGTACTTCAAAAACAAATACGCATTTAGATATAGTTTATTTATATAAATGTTTTGAATTTTCAGCAGCCATTACTCCAGTCTTCAGTGTCACACGATCCTTCATTTTATAATATGCTGAATTGGTGCTTAAGAAATGTTTTATATTATTATCAATATCGAAGTTGTGCTGCTTAATATTTTTGTGTAAAGCGTAAATCATTTTTTCAGGATTCTTTGATGAATGGAAAGTAAAAACAACAACAACAAAAAAACAGCATATATTGGAAATACAATTTTGTATTTACTGTATTTTAATATTTACTGTCACTTTTCAATCAATTTCTATGAGTCACTGCTAAATAAAAGTATTAATTTCTTTAATAAAAAATCTTACTGACCCCAAATCTTTGAATGGTAGTGTACAGTATCTCACAGAAGTGAGTACACCCCTCACATTTTTGTAAATATTTTATTATATCTTTTCATGTGACAACACTGAAGAAATGACACTTTGCTACAATGTAAAAGTCAATTAGGCATTTTCTCTCCCTGGTGTCATATGACTCATTAGTGTTACAAGGTCTCAGGTGTGAATGGGGAGCAGGTGTGTTAAATTTGGTGTTATTGCTCTCACTCTCTCATACTGGTCACTGGAAGTTCAACATGGCACCTCATGGCAAAGAACTCTCTGAGGATCTGAAAAAAAGAATTGTTGCTCTACATAAAGATGGCGTAGGCTATAAGAAGATTGCCAAGACCCTGAAACTGAGCTGCAGCATGGTGGCCAAGACCATACAGCGGTTTAACAGGACAGGTTCCACTCAGAACAGGCCTCGCCATGGACGACAAAAGAAGTTGAGTGCACGTGCTCAGCGTCATATCCAGAGGTTGTGTTTGGGAAATAGACGTATGAGTGCTGCCAGCATTGCTGCAGAGGTTGAAGGGGTGGGGGGGTCAGCCTGTCAATTTTTACTACAAATTTGTTAACTGTATTCCTCATTTCTTTGTTTTAGGGAAGCACAAATGAGGTAAGAGGGGGTTTACTGCACCTGCACACACCTGAACACACTATTTAGACAAACACAATTTCACAACATCTTACAAACATAAAGAGAGATCTCACAGTAACATGTCGTATCTTTCTGTTGGCTCCCTCAGGCTCTGTATAAGCTGTACAGTGTAGCGGCAAACCACAGGCAGTTGTATAATCACGCCTTCCCTGGGCACCAGACTGACCAACAGCCTGAGCAGGACAAGAAACAAAACTGACCCCCCATGGTTTCACACAGATGCACTGTGGACAGTGACAGTGGAGCGTCCAGTCAGAGAAAGAGACGCGAGACTGTCCGGCACTACAACAGGAACATATCGCTACAATCACCCACCACAGCAACATCATGCACCTACAGTTCAGGCCCACGGTCAGACGGTGTGGAGAATCAGACCGAAAAGAGTCTCAAACGATTCAGTCTGACTGTGCCGCTTGCGCCTGCATTAGAACATCACAGTATTAGTTCTGACAGTTCACCATTTTGCCATCTTCTCACTGTAAATACGGTTTCTCGCTCTGACACTCACACGAATGCAGTCTGTTCTTATTTTGTAATGGATGTCGTATGTTGAGTTCAGTGCCATTTATAAGGGAATAAAATACCAAATGTTAAAAAACACAAGTATTAGTCATTATCATGGGCCGAACAATGTGTTGCAGTGATTTCACCTTCCATCCCATCATATTTGGGGCAGTATCATTGTCCATTTTCAGAGGCATAAAACCCGAATAAAAATACTTTGAGAGAACCTGCACATTTGCTCCACTCAGTGGTAATCACAGTAGAGCTCCTGGGCTGCTATTTGCAGTTCCTGTCTATTTCAATGGGAAAAGACCATTTGCCAAGTGTTTCCGTAACAGAAAATCACCAAGAAAATCTGACGTTTATAGTATCATAAATTTAATTTCATTAGCTCATATCAGGCTAAAATGTATCCTGCTAACGCTCATGAACGACTATGGGCGGCCACATTTATAAAGACTTCTTTTGAACAATAAAGGGATATTTGTGGGGGTTCTGTTGATGGAGTTTAATCAATCGAAGACAAACTGTGAGGGATGTATTTAGGAAAAAATGTTGTGCTTATAGACAATTTAGAAATCAGCAACTTTCCCGGAAACTGTTGTATATTCACATTAAGTATCATTCTACATACATATTTATAAATGAGGCCCTCTGTCTTTATGGAAACCTATAGTGGATCACAAGCATTAACCGAACACATTTTAACCTGATATGAGCTAATAAAACAAAATTACTGGTATGAGCGCAAAAAGTTAGTATGCAAATTTTTTCATGGCAGCTTTTGCTTTTATGAATCTGTTTTTTTCCCCTCACATTTAATGATGAAATCCATGGAATTTAGGAATTGAGGCCCCAGATGATTCCTTTGTGATGCCACTAAGGATTGGGTTTTCGAATGGTAACTTCTTTCATCTCTCTCTCTCTCTCTCTCTCTCTCACACATACACACACACACACACACACAAACAGAATACAAGGTCCTGGTTTATTTAGTGTTGATGCTCAAAATAGATTTTACAGTCATATTAACTGAAAAATACAGACAAAAAAATGCTGCAGGCTCAAACACTTCATACAAGGTGAAATTTTCACTTTTAAATACAAGCAGCAAATTCCTTAAAAAAGGAATCCACCTAAACCTTAAAGGATGAACCTCCAAGAAATGCCCAAGTCATATTTCGCCATGCCAGAAATCACAAGAAACAAGAACATATAATTTACTTGAAGAAAATAAAGTACCGTGAAGATTATTGCATTACTTGCATTATCAATATAATGCAAAAAACAAACAAACAACAAAACTCATTACTGTAAGGCAAAACTAATGATTTTTGCAATTTTTTATAATTGTAAAGTATACATCATGCTCGTACTTGATGTAAAACCATTAATTTATGCTGATTTACATAACCCTAAATCAAGCTTCATTTTCTTTATGCAAACTATAAATTCTATTTTATTTTTAAAAAATTTTTTGGAGGTGAAATGTGACCTGGATGAGTTTTTATTTATTTATTTATTTTAGATGAGATTCACTCTAAAAGCAAAACTATAATTGAAAACATGAGTCTGATTAAACATTAAAACATTGATAACTGATAGTTGTGATTGTCCAAAAAGAATGCAGAAGGAGTGAGTCCTGACAGTCCTGACATGCACAAAGAAACACACACTTCAACATGAACACATTTACAACACAGTCAAACCAAGAATAGACTCAGAACACACACAACCGTATAATGACTGATAAGCTATATAGGAGTAATAGTGTAAAGTTTCCAACAGGCTTTATGTGGTGTCTCTCTTTGGGCTAATATTTGGAGCCGTTTGAGGGAATAAATGAGAGTCTGCAACAGCAGCTAAAAGTCTCCATCGTTATCAGTGTGATAACGATGGACTTTGGGTATATCTCATACAAGTCACATGTTAGGAGGGACGTTTTTGGCTGGTTGTTGGGCATACCACTGCTGCTGCTGTTTGCGCGTGTCGAGTTCAGTGAGCAGCGCTTGTCGATATGCTTCATAGGATTTAACGATGCACTCCAGCTCCTTCATGAAGAGCAGCTTCAGCATCCCCTGATACGTGTCCAGATCCATTAACTGGAAGAGTTCCCACTTCAGGATGTGGTCATACCTGAGACAAAGCACAAACACACACTAATATGACTGAAGGTTAATGGCATTGGCCTTTACCAGACTCAATCGTTATAGCCAGTTTACAGCCTCTGATGGCTTCCAGGAACCAGCCAATGAAAAAAAACTTTCAAGCAAGAAATCTTCTGGCTGATGTCCCCTCTGACAAAACATCTTAATCTAGGCTAAACTGTGTCTCGTCTGGTTTTAGAAGGGTTTTGGGTAATTCTCAGATGTTCGGTTCAGTTTGTGGGTTGATGCATCAGAATGAAAGCACTCCTATTACAATCAATGAAGCTGCCTACACCGAAACGCCCATCTGTGATGCAGACTGGAGTGTATGTGATAGTTTTCTACCACTCCTTAGAGTCTGACAGTGTGTGAAACTTACTTTAGCGGGGCTCTGGCATACACCTGCAGCCAGTCTGGGATCTCGGCTGTGTGATACGGGTTTGCTGGTACCAGTACGGGCTGGTTGCGTTCTGGTGGGCAGGGCTGGTAGGTGACTGGCGGGGGAGGGGGCTGGTCGTAACGTGGCACACTGAGCGAAAGCAGACTTGGCATGTGTATTTTATATACAAAACGCCACCAAAAAGTCTCAGAACGTCTCGTCACTCACCTGGGTGCGCAGGGGTGTCTGTACTGGGCACGTCTGTTGATGTGGTCAACATAATACAATCCAAACTCAGCTGACTCCACCCTCTCCCAGCCCGGTGGAAGCCCCTCCCTCTCCAGCGGGTGGCTCCAATGAGTGGTGTTTGTGTTGTGATCAATGTAATACTTTCTGCCTCGAATCGTCCAATCTACAGTCCAGCCAGGAGGAAGAGCCACCTCCTCCCCACTCATGGTCGTCAGATTACCCACTGACTTTGCTGGCACACGGCCGATTGCTAGAAAAACACAGACACAGGGAAGCATTACAGATCTGTATGCGGGAAATGTTTCTGTGTGTATTAGAATGAGATTTTGTATTTATTTTCAATTTGAACACAAAGGAGGTGGAGTGAAATGAAAGAGAGATGGGGAGAAAACAAGTCACAGTTGCAGGGTCAAATATAAAGCAAAAAACCCCAGAAGACCATGAAAAGTTCAGCACAAGGAAAAACACATCAGTGTAGGGTGAGGAAAAGGGCAACCAAGAAAAATCCACATTTCTGTCATTCTCACACACAATGAGAAATACTACATGAGAGTGACAGCCAAGAAAGTGTGTGTGTATTGAGCAAAATCGTGTACAGGAGAAAACAATGTACTGAGTAAGGCTGGCAAAATAAAACTGAGCAACACTGTATATATCTCATCTCTCATTTATACTTTAATAGCAAAATGCTGTTAGAGTTAGTTAGATTGATTCATTTTTACAAATCTGTTCTAATGCCTTGTTTGCATCACTCAAAAACGTTCACTTAATTCCCTTTTTTGTCTTAAAATGATTTAGTAAGTAATATATGCAGAAGGTACATTTTTTTAAAATTCAATTTATTATAAAAGTTTTATATTTAAGATTTAATATAAAAGTTTTATCCTGTTTATTATAAAAGTAGTAAGGAAAACATGAAATCAGAAATCATTTCTTAAAAAAAAAACTTTGAACAGTTCTGTAGTGAATTAAATAATTACTTTTACTTTATTTAGTAAGGACACATTAAATTGAATTGTTCAAATGACAGTAAAGATGGTACAAAAAAAAATCTGTTTCAAATATATGCTGATATTTTGAACTTTATATTCATCAAAAAATCCTGAAAAATGTATCAGGGTTTCCACAAAAATATTAAGCACCACAATTGTTTTAACATTAATAATATTAAGAAATGTCTCCAGCACCAAACTGAGCATATTAGAATGACTTCTGAAATATCACTGAAGACTGGCAATTCCACTTTTGATGTATTTTTGATAATAAGAGCATAAGAGACTTCTTTGAAAAACAATAAAAATCTTGCAGACCCCACATTTTTTAAAAGTAGTGTATCAAGATATACAGTGGGTACGGAAAGTATTTAGACCCCCTTACATTTTTCACTCTTTGTTATATTGCAGCCGTTTGCTAAAATCATTTAAAATTCAAGTTAATTTTTTTCCTCATTAATGTACACACAGCACCCCATATTGACAGATACAGCTTCCAACCTTCTTAGAATAGATTCATATAACTTTTGAATAGTTAGTCAGAACATCTGCTAATTACTTTAGAAATGTTGGAGGAGGGAATTGGCTTCATACTCTTCTCTTCTCTCCAAAACGGCCAACAATAATTTGATAATATTCAAGTTAGGTATTGAGACGGCCAGCCAGGGTAGATGTTGGTTGAAGTTCATCTTGGTGCTCTAACTTCACAGATTTCATGATCATGACACTATCATTTTCACATTTTAGCAGTGGTGTCTGTGATTAGAGTTTCAGCAATTGCAGCTCTTTCATTGATATTGGCTTTGTTAAGTTCTCTATGGTCAGTTTTTGTGGAAACAGGGTCTTCAAAGTGAATATTTCGGGTTTGTCGTCACTTTGCTGCAGTAGTTCTGTGTTGTTTAGACACAATCCTTCTTAGTGTTAGACAGTTCCAATCATTCCCTTTCGGTTTTTGGCCCACTATTCTTCACTGATGAAGTCTTGCCGGGCAATGTGTATGTAGTTATAATCATAAAGACTATTGATCTTAAAACCACAACCAACTGGCCTATTAAGGATACAGACACTCCTGTTAAATTTGCCCTTTTTGGAAATCTAACAAATCACTCATTTTCACTCACGGCTTGTACTAAACACTGCCAAACACAACTTATACTACACTAATATACAACCTACAGAATACAGACAACAAAAAGATAACTGCAATGTTTGTTTTTTTGGTCCCACTTTATATTAAGTGGCCTTAACTACTATGTACTTACATTTAAATTAATCATTTGGAATGCACTTAGTGTACATGTTTTTACATTGTACTTATATTTTAAAAATACCTGCATGTAATTACATCTGTAATTAATTTCTACAATTACATTTATAATTACACTGTTGACCCATCCCTTACACCTTAACCCACCCTTAAACCTACCCATACCACAAAACCTGTCCCTAACCTTACCAGTATCCCACCTCAATAGCAGCAAAAGTGTTTTGCAATACAATATGAACACAATAAGTACATTGTACTTATTTTTTGATGTAAGTACATAGTAGTTAAGGCCACCGTTTTTTAACTGTAGCCTTCACAAATGATATTGACCCCTTTAATAACGGGTGTTCATATTGGTTTGCTCCAACCCCTGTACATCTCTCAAAGCATACTATTACCTGTACAATCTAAACCAGAATTTCCCAAACTGTTGTTTGTGAAGGAAATGCAGGGCTTTCACGCATTTATAGAAAGCTAATAAAAATACTAATCATTTTAAAATAGAAAAAAATAAAATACTAAGCAAAGGTGACCATTAACTGACATCCAAGAAACGTGAACATTCAAATGTGCTGTTAAATTATTTTAATTAATCTCAGGAGGTACTATTCAAGTAAGTATTTAAGGGCAAAGGGGTTTGGCTAACAAAAAAAAGGGTGAATACCTGGTTTAGACAGAGGAGACTGAACGGTCTCATATAGTCAACAGCATATGGTCTCATAAATAGTGTATTTACAGTACAGAGCGACAGTCATGTTTGTTATTTCATGAGGAGCATATTATAATGCATGTGAGTCTGTGCGGGTTGTGTGTGAACGCACACGGGGTGATGTGTTACTCACCTGGGGGTGGGCGACTGTGTGGCTGGGGCGTCTGGGGCTGTCCTGGGTTTCGTGAGTAGTTGAGTTCATTTTGCTCATAGTACCTGTAGTTCTCATTAAAGTGGTCTGGTTTGCATGCTCGTCTGGGTTGGTTATTGTAGCACGGCTCTGGAGGGTAGTAATACGGGCCGCCTTCTCCATTCTCTGTTACTGAACCAGCATCGCTCATGTAAGATGGCGAGGAAGGGGAGTAATAGCAATGAAGGTGTGGTGGGGCAGACAGCCGATGACTCTCCCTGCGTGACACCTCGAGGGGGGTCCGTGGCGGTGCATTGCGCAGGAAACTCTTGGGGCCGCTAACATCCCCAACAGAGACAGAAGAATACGGACCTGCACCAGACCCCCCGGCCAGAGCTGGCTCCACTAACGGGGGCTCACGCCGAAGAAATGTTGGATGCCGGATAAACGAGGGCATCAAATCTGGAACAAAACATGAGGGAGGCAGAAGAGAGAAACCTGGGGTAAGTGGATTAAAACATACTCTGCAATATTTATTTTGTAAAGTATGCTCAAGCTAAATTCTACCATAAAATACTATATCCAATTATCTAGAAAAGAGCGACAGTGATGCAAAACAAAGTTGTTTCAGATGTGCACAACTGATCATTATTACAATTCTTTGCCTTTTAAAATTAGTTTTTAACAAGTAGTGTTTCTAATATAAAAATAATATTTACATATTTAAATCATTTTGATTTTCAATTATTTTCCCATGTCCCCAGAGCCACACTTTAAATGGTTTTTTAAAAAACAAAAATAAGAGCAAAAATAATAGGATTTCAAAATTTTTTCCAATACAATTAGAAGTCTATGACTATATTATGCTAAATACATTTGTGGCTAATTTGCAATTTTATACTGACAGCAGTTTTTGTGAGTACTTTGAGTTACTGTCCACCCAGTTATGCCCCCAATACTTTAACTTACAATTAAAAAACTATGCAACATTAAATATATGTACAAGTAAATGTTATTCAAATAACTACAAAATACCTTTTAAAACTGTACTCTGTTATAGCTGTGCCAATCCTGAAAAAAATTCAGGGTAAAATGTATGTCAAAATATACTTTGTTTTAAAAGTAAACAAAGTTTGATATATTAAGAAGTGGGCAAAATATTTATATGAAATGACATTTAAATTACAGTATTAAATATGAGCATATGGCACATTATCTTTTTAAAAAATTATATTTATTATATTGCCAGCAAAAGGTACTCACAGGTTTATAATAGACGTCTATTAGGATGATTTAATTAATTAATCATTTAATTAATGATGACACAAAGACAGTCTATGAAAGACACTTAAATTAGGTTTCATTTTCAAAAGTTTTATAATCCAAAACGCGCCGAATGACTACATTATATACAACTGCAGATTATTTAATGGTTTGTTTTCTATTTAGTGGGTTTTGTTAGGCAGATTGACTGAAGTTACTCACTTCTCAGAAGCGGGGACGTTTCTTTCTTCACATATTTGCCCTGAACTTCTGCTGGCTTGGACGCTTCGTTTTTACTCTTCTTTCTAGAGAGCATCGTTAATCCGAATCGATTCTGAACCGAATAGACTTCGGTTTCATCCTGAAATCCGGATCGAGATTCGCACTGACACTCAGAACCGAGTCCATTTCGGAGGGTTTAGCCCGAAAGCTAGTTTGGAGTTATCATGGCTACAGTCTGAAAACATAAACACAACACAATTCTGGCGATTAGTTTGCATTTAGCGAACGTGTCGTTGTTTTAGGTGTTTAGTCGAACATGACGAACGTTTTCCGATTATTAATTAGCGCTCCCCGTCCAAATTACGCCCAGAGAAAAGCGCAGGAAAACTTTTAACAGCTGAATATAACCCTCCTCGCTACCTGATCCCAGATCAGCTCTCACTGGAACCCTCCTCGCTACCTGATCTCAGATCAGCTCTCACTGGATCCCTCCTCGCTACCTGATCTCAGATCAGCTGTTTGGATCCATAGCTTCCAACTGCCTGATTCCGGTGGATCATCTTATTTTATTTTTAGATTCAAGAAGTTTTACTAGTATCGCAAAAAGAGCTTACACACAAGCATGTTTATGAGACTTATTTATTATTATTATTTTTTTTTTTACATAACGTGGTAGTCTATTGAACCGTCCCTTCGCCTGATCCCAGATCAACTCTCTCCACAGGAGCCTGATCCCAGATCAGACCATCCCTAAGCCAGGTCCTCATAGGAGCAAAGCATTGTGGGAAATATTTGACTCTCGAAAATCTTTTTCCCCCATCTTTCACATTTTTATGGTTTAGCAGGACAGATTTGATGGTTCATTCAACACATTAGGTTCAATATAAAAGAATATGATACAAAATAGGGCCTAAAACCCTTAAAAGTTTATTTTTCAACAAATGGTCAGTGAAAGAAATTACTTCACCTTCAGAAGGTCAAACTAAATTTCATATAAGCTGTTTTATATTAGCAATTATGTATTTATTTTTGTGGGATTTACCAAAGTAACAACAATAAAAAATGAATACATAAATACAATTATAAATGATAATATAAACAGAAAAAAAATATATATATATATAATGAAAACTCATACCCAGCGTTTGCTAAAACTAACAAAGAAAATAATGTTTGATGTGTTTTTACATCCAAGCGTTATACAAATAAGACTTAAAGGGTAAGTTAACGTCAATTTCATAAATAGAGGTAAAGCATATCTTATACTTAACCTAAGGCTGTTACAATACTAAAAACATAAGGACACATATTTCAAAGCAATTTCAAAATGTCTGTAATTCTCTGTGCATCCCCCCCCCCCCCCCCCCCCC